>NW_027428369.1:52500-60000 GCF_047830755.1 Zonotrichia albicollis | reverse complement strand
CTTAGGCTACGGCAGCCCGGGGCTCGGGGTAGACCTGGTGTCCGCCGCCGGACTTAGGCTACGGCAGCCCGGGGCTCGGGGTAGACCTGGTGTCCGCCGCCGGACTTAGGCTACGGCAGCCCGCGGCTCGGGGTAGACCTGGTGTCCGCCGCCGGACTTAGGCTACGGCAGCCCGGGCCCCGGGGTAGACCTGTTGTCCCAGGGCCCGGGGTAGACCTGGTGTCCCTAACCCACACCCTAACCCTAACCCTAACCCTAACCCCAACCCCAACCCCAACCCACACCCTAACCCTAACCCTAACCCTAACCCCAACCCCAACCCCAACCCCAACCCTAACCCTAACCCTACCCCTTACCCCAACCCTAACCCTAACCCTTACCCCAACCCCAACCCCAACCCCAACCCCAACCCCAACCCTAACCCCTACCCCAACCCCAACCCCAACCCTTACCCTAACCCTAACCCTTGCCCCAACCCCAACCCTAACCCTAACCCTAACCCTAACCCTTACCCCAACCCCAACCCTTACCCTAACCCTAACCCCGGGGTAGACCTGGTGTCCGAGGGCCCCGGGGTAGACCGGGTGTCGCGGGCCCCGGGGTAGACCTGGTTTCCCTAACCCTAACCCTAACCCTAACCCTAACCCCAAGCCCAACCCCAACCCCAACCCTAACCCCTACCCCAACCCCAACCCCAACCCTTACCCTAACCCTAACCCTTACCCCAACCCTTACCCTAACCCTAACCCTAACCCCCGGGTAGACCTGGTGACCGAGGGCCCCGGGGTAGACCCGGTGTCGCGGGCCCCGGGGTAGACCTGGTTTCCCTAACCCCAACCCCAACCCCAACCCCAACCCTAACCCTAACCCTAACCCCAACCCCAACCCCAACCCACACCCTAACCCTAACCCTAACCCCGAGGCAGACCTGGTGTCCCAGGGCCCGGGGTAGACCTGGTGTCAGAGGGCCCCGGGGTAGACCTGGTGTCCCAGGGCCCGGGGTAGACCTGGTGTCCCGTTCCCCGGGGTAGACCTGTTGTCCTAGAGCACTGGGTAGACCAGGTGTCGCGGGCCCCGGGGTAGACCTGGTGTCCCGTTCCCCGGGGTAGACCTGGTGTCAGAGGGCCCCGGGGTAGACCTGGTGTCCGAGGGCCCTGGGTAGACCTGGTGTCCCAGGGCCCGGGGTAGACCTGGTGTCCCGGGGCCCGGGGTAGACCTGGTGTCCCAGGGCCCGGGGTAGACCTGGTGTCCCGTTCCACGGGGTAGACCTGGTGTCCTGGGACCATGGGTAGACCTGGTGTCCCGTTCCCCGGGGTAGACCTGGTGTCCCGTTCCCCGGGGTAGACCTGGTGTCCCGGGCCCCGGGGTAGACCTGGTGTCCCGTTCCCCGGGGTAGACCTGGTGTCAGAGGGCCCCGGGGTAGACCTGTTGTCCCAGGGCCCGGGGTAGACCTGGTGTCCCGTTCCCCGGGGTAGACCTGGTGTCCGAGGGCCCTGGGTAGACCTGGTGTCCCGTTCCCCGGGGTAGACCTGGTGTCCCGGGCCCCGGGGTAGACCTGGTGTCCCGTTCCCCGGGGTAGACCTGGTGTCAGAGGGCCCCGGGGTAGACCTGTTGTCCCAGGGCCCGGGGTAGACCTGGTGTCCCGTTCCCCGGGGTAGACCTGGTGTCCGAGGGCCCTGGGTAGACCTGGTGTCCCGGGGCCCGGGGTAGACCTGGTGTCCCGTTCCCCGGGGTAGACCTGGTGTCCGAGGGCCCTGGGTAGACCTGGTGTCGCGGGCCCCGGGGTAGACCTGTTGTCCTAGAGCACTGGGTAGACCAGGTGTCGCGGGCCCCGGGGTAGACCTGGTGTCCCAGGGCCCGGGGTAGACCTGGTGTCCCGTTCCCCGGGGTAGACCTGGTGTCCTGGGACCATGGGTAGACCTGGTGTCGCGGGCCCCGGGGTAGACCTGGTGTCCCAGGACCATGGGTAGACCTGGTGTCCCAGGGCCCGGGGTAGACCTGGTGTCCCGTTCCCCGGGGTAGACCTGGTGTCCTGGGACCATGGGTAGACCTGGTGTCCCGGGCCCCGGGGTAGGCCCTGGGACACCAGGTCTACCCCGGGGAACGGGACAGCAGGTCTACCCCGAGTCCCGGGACAACTGGTCTACCCGGCGCTCGAGGACACCGGGTCTACCCCGGCGCCCGGGACACCAGGTCTACCCCGGAGCCCGGGACACCAGGTCTACCCCGGTCCCTGGGACACCAGGTCTACCCGGCGCTCGAGGACACCAGGTCTACCCCGCAGCCCGGGACACCAGGTCTACCCCGGCCCCCGGGACACCAGGTCTACCCCCGAGCCCGGGACACCAGGTCTACCCCGGCCCCTGGGACACCAGGTCTACCCCGGCCCCCGGGACACCAGGTCTACCCCGGCCCCTGGGACACCAGGTCTACCCCGGCGCCTGGGACACCAGGTCTACCCCGGAGCCCGGGACACCAGGTCTACCCCGGTCCCCGGGACACCAGGTCTACCCAGCGCTCTAGGACAACAGGTCTACCCCGGCGCCCGGGACACCAGGTCTACCCAGGGCTCTAGGACAACAGGTCTACCCCGGCGCCCGGGATACCAGGTCTACCCAGGGCTCTAGGACAACAGGTCTACCCCGCTTCTGGCCCCTGGGACACCAGGTCTACCCCGTCTTGTGCCGAAGACACCAGGTCTACCCCGGAGCCCGGGACACCAGGTCTACCCCGGCGCCCGGGACACCAGGTCTACCCCGGAGCCCGGGACACCAGGTCTACCCCGGCCCCTGGGACACCAGGTCTACCCCGGAGCCCGGGACACCAGGTCTACCCCGGAGCCCGGGACACCAGGTCTACCCGGGGCTCTAGGACAACAGGTCTACCCCGCTTCTGGCCGGAGACACCAGGTCTACCCCGTCTTGTGCCGCAGACACCAGGTCTACCCCGTCTCGGGCCGGGGACACCAGGTCTACCCCGTCTCGGTCCGGGGACACCAGGTCTGCTGGCTCTCGGGCCGGGGACACCAGGTCTTCTCCGGATCTGGCGGGACACCAGGTCTACCCCGGTCCCTGGGACACCAGGTCAACCCCGGCGCCCGGGACACCAGGTCTACCCCGGCGCCCGGGACACCAGGTCTACCCCGGCGCCCGGGACACCAGGTCTACCCCGGAGCCCGGGACACCAGGTCTACCCCGGCGCCCGGGACACCAGGTCTACCCCGGAGCCCCGGACACCAGGTCTACCCCGGCCCCCGGGACACCAGGTCTACCCCGGGCTCTAGGACAACAGGTCTACCCCGCTTCTGGCCGGAGACACCAGGTCTACCCCGTCTTGTGCCGCAGACACCAGGTCTACCCCGTCTCGGGCCGGGGACACCAGGTCTACCCCGTCTCTGGCCGCGGACAGCCGGTCTACCCCGTCTCGGTCCGGGGACACCAGGTCTGCTGGCTCTCGGGCCGGGGACACCAGGTCTTCTCCGGATCTGGCGGGACACCAGGTCTACCCCGGTCCCTGGGACACCAGGTCTACCCCGGAGCCCGGGACACCAGGTCTACCCCGGTCCCTGGGACACCAGGTCTACCCCGGTCCCTGGGACACCAGGTCTACCCCGGCGCCCGGGACACCAGGTCTACCCCGGAGCCCGGGACACCAGGTCTACCCCGGCGCCCGGGACACCAGGTCTACCCCGGAGCCCGGGACACCAGGTCTACCCCGGCGCCCGGGACACCAGGTCTACCCCGGAGCCCCGGACACCAGGTCTACCCCGGCCCCCGGGACACCAGGTCTACCCCGGAGACCCGGACACCAGGTCTACCCCGGCCCCCGGGACACCAGGTCTACCCCGGCCCCCGGGACACCAGGTCTACCCCGGCGCCCGGGACACCAGGTCTACCCCGGAGCCCGGGACACCAGGTCTACCCCGGCGCCCGGGACACCAGGTCTACCCCGGAGACCCGGACACCAGGTCTACCCCGGCCCCCGGGACACCAGGTCTACCCCGGCGCCCGGGACACCAGGTCTACCCCGGAGCCCGGGACACCAGGTCTACCCCGGCGCCCGGGACACCAGGTCTACCCCGGAGCCCGGGACACCAGGTCTACCCCGGCGCCCGGGACACCAGGTCTACCCCGGAGCCCCGGACACCAGGTCTACCCCGGCCCCCGGGACACCAGGTCTACCCCGGAGACCCGGACACCAGGTCTACCCCGGCCCCCGGGACACCAGGTCTACCCCGGCGCCCGGGACACCAGGTCTACCCCGGAGCCCGGGACACCAGGTCTACCCCGGAGCCCCGGACACCAGGTCTACCCCGGCCCCCGGGACACCAGGTCTACCCCGGAGACCCGGACACCAGGTCTACCCCGGCCCCCGGGACACCAGGTCTACCCCGGCGCCCGGGACACCAGGTCTACCCCGGAGCCCGGGACACCAGGTCTACCCCGGCGCCCGGGACACCAGGTCTACCCCGGAGCCCCGGACACCAGGTCTACCCCGGCGCCCGGGACACCAGGTCTACCCCGGAGCCCGGGACACCAGGTCTACCCCGGCGCCCGGGACACCAGGTCTACCCCGGAGCCCCGGACACCAGGTCTACCCCGGCCCCCGGGACACCAGGTCTACCCCGGAGCCCGGGACACCAGGTCTACCCCGGCCCCTGGGACACCAGGTCTACCTCGCGCCGGCGGGACTTAGTCAAATAGCGGCGGGTGCCGGGTAGACCTGTTGTCTCGGCCGGCTGCGGAAGTTCACCAAGGGGTCGCTGTTGTCGGCTGCCTCCGGCTGCCTCATCGTAGGCTGCGGCCTGAGGCGGCGCCCCTTCCCGGTCGATCTCCATCGGTCCTCTTGGAGGCCTCGGCGGCTTGGGACTTATCTGCCCGTATTATGGGAGCGAGGTGACGGGCCGCATCCCCGTAGGTTGGCTGAGGCTGTGCCTACGTTTAAGGCGGAGAGGAGCAGCCGCACTCAGGTGGCCGGCAAAGGGAAAAAGCCAGTGTTCCGCCTAGCCGGGGCGAGTCTCCTTGTGGCTCGGCTCCGGCTCCCGTCCCTCCCGGGGAAGTTGGCACAGTGAGAGTGAGGCCGAGAGAGAAGGGCTGAGAAAAGACGGACCGGATCCCCCCGAGAGACCGAGAGAGAAGGGCTGCGAGCGGAGGAGCCGGTTCCCCCGGGAGGCCGAGAGATAGAGAGAGAGAGAGAGAGAGAGAAGGGGCCGGATTCCCCCCGGGATGCCGAGAGAGAAGGGCTGCCGAGCGGAGGGGCCGGATTCCCCCCGGGATGCCGAGAGAGAAGGGCTGCCGAGCGGAGGGGCCCGGTTTCCCCCGGGATGCCGAGAGAGAAGGGCTGCCAGCGGGGAGGGGCCGGTTTCCCCCGGGATGCCGAGAGAGAAGGGCTGCCGAGCGGAGGGGCCGGATCTCCCCCCGGGATGCCGAGAGAGAAGGGCTGCCGAGCGGAGGGGCCGGATCTCCCCCCGGGATGCCGAGAGAGAAGGGCTGCCGAGCGGAGGGGCCGGATCTCCCCCCGGGATGCCGAGAGAGAAGGGCTGCCGAGCGGAGGGGCCGGATCTCCCCCCGGGATGCCGAGAGAGAAGGGCTGCCGAGCGGAGGGGCCGGATCTCCCCCCGGGATGCCGAGAGAGAAGGGCTGCCGAGCGGAGGGGCCGGATCTCCCCCCGGGATGCCGAGAGAGAAGGGCTGTGAAAGGCGATTCGAGAGAGCCGCTTGGCGGGCGAGGCGGCGGCGCCTCGTCCCTTTTGTGCCTGGCCTTAAGCCGGGGCCCACTCGGCGGGCACTGTTTCGGGCCGTCCGCCCGCCTGGTGAAGCTGCGGAGCCGGGGTCGGGGCGCCCCGTCCCCGGGCCGCCTCGTTGAAGCCGTCCCCCTTCCTCGGCCTTAAGCCGGGGACCCGCGTTGGCGGGCGGAGTTTTTCGGAGTTGACGGACCCGGCACCCGACAGAGAGAGAGAGAGAGAGAGAGAGAGAGAGAGAGTCCGAGAGCCCCCCGGACCTTTCCCGGGCGAGGCGGCGGCGCCTCGTCCACCTCGGTCGCGGGCGCATCGACCGAGCCCCTTGGGCCGGGCGGGCTGGGTTGCCACGCGGGTCCGCGTTTTTTCTTTTTTTTCCGCGGTTTAGGCGCGCCGGTGCGCGGGCAGAGAGTGGGGGCGCCCGCCCGGCCTCCGCGGATTTTTCTCTGGCGGCCTTAAGCCGCGGCACCGAGGAGCCGTTGCGACGAAGGCGCGCGCGGGCCACGTCGGCGAGAGAGAAGGGAGCGAGCGGGATGTCTGGGGCTCCGTGGGGGAGTGAGACTCGTAACTCGCCCCCGCGGGTGCCTCCGGCGTCCCGGGCCCGCGGCCCCCGTGGCTAGCACGGGTCGCTGCGAACGCCGCCTCCATGTGCCTTTTTGTCGTGCCGTTCCTCCGGCTATTTTTTTTCCGGAAAGGGAAAGCCGGCCGCCGGCGGCGCGCGGTCCGGTGGCACGTATTTCTCGCACGCTCGGCCGGGTTCCCCGGGCCGGAAGGGGAAGCCGAGTCCCCCCGGCCTGGCGGGCCAGCCCAGTCCCAGTCCTGCCGTTGCCTAGCCGAGAAGGGAATCCGTTGGCGCCCGCGGGCGGGCGGGCGGGTGGCGGCACCCCCCGCGCTCCTCCTCTGCCGCGAGCGCTCCGCAGGCGGGGCTGGGCGGCCGTCGCCCCGTTGTCCCAGGACCGTGGCCGTGGGGGGGCCGTCGTCGTCGCCGTCGTCGGCGCGGCTCCTTCCTCGGCCGCACTCGATCGATGAGGCTTTTCGGGTGGCGTCGGAGAGGGCCCCCGGCCGGCCGGCTCTCCTTCCGGGGCTTCTCTGTCGCGGGGAAGTCACGGCGGGGGTGTCCGCTGCTCGGGCAGGGCGGTCTCCTTTTCCAGTTCGCTTCCCGTCGCAGGCGAGGTGTCGCCCCTCCCGCTGCCGGGGAGGGCGGCTTTACCGACCCCAGCTGTGTGACGGCCGCGTGGCCCCGCTAGCCTACAGGTGTCCTTCGAAAACCACGCGAGGTGCCGGTGCCGGCCCCGGTCCGGGTTAGCGCCCCGTGGGTGCCGGCCGCGAGCAGCGCCGGGCGGCGGTGCGGTTGGAGCTGAGCCGCGGGTCATGGATGGCGAGAGAGAAGAGAGGGCGAAAACGACCCGAGAACCGATGGGGCGCGGACGGGGGAGCAGAGCCCGATCCGCGCGCTCCTTTGCCGTTCCGCCGCCTGCTGCAGAGCGAGCCGCCCCGGCCGAAAAGGGGGCCTCGGTGTCCGGGCCGCGCCCGCCTCGTCGGGTCGCTGTCTCCTCTAGCACGTCCGGTGCTTTCCGCGCGGCCCGGTGGGGGGACGCGTCGGACGGGGTTCGCTCCCCGCGAGCGGGCCCCGCTCGGCCCCAACCTCGCCGGCGGCCGGTCGCTCGCCGGCGACCGGTCGGCGGGCGGGGTGGTTCGGCTTCGGTGGGGCGGGTCAGCCCCGGCCGAGCCCCCCGTTCCGCGCGCCGCGCGCCGTGACTTCCA
>NW_027428369.1:32500-40000 GCF_047830755.1 Zonotrichia albicollis | reverse complement strand
CAACCCACACCCTAACCCTAACCCTAACCCCGAGGCAGACCTGGTGTCCCAGGGCCCGGGGTAGACCTGGTGTCAGAGGGCCCCGGGGTAGACCTGGTGTCCCAGGGCCCGGGGTAGACCTGGTGTCCCGTTCCCCGGGGTAGACCTGTTGTCCTAGAGCACTGGGTAGACCAGGTGTCGCGGGCCCCGGGGTAGACCTGGTGTCCCGTTCCCCGGGGTAGACCTGGTGTCAGAGGGCCCCGGGGTAGACCTGGTGTCCGAGGGCCCTGGGTAGACCTGGTGTCGCGGGCCCCGGGGTAGACCTGTTGTCCTAGAGCACTGGGTAGACCAGGTGTCGCGGGCCCCGGGGTAGACCTGGTGTCCCGTTCCCCGGGGTAGACCTGGTGTCAGAGGGCCCCGGGGTAGACCTGGTGTCCCAGGGCCCGGGGTAGACCTGGTGTCCCGGGGCCCGGGGTAGACCTGGTGTCCCGTTCCCCGGGGTAGACCTGGTGTCAGAGGGCCCCGGGGTAGACCTGTTGTCCCAGGGCCCGGGGTAGACCTGGTGTCAGAGGGCCCCAGGGTAGACCTGGTGTCCGAGGGCCCTGGGTAGACCTGGTGTCCGAGGGCCCTGGGTAGACCTGGGGTCCCAGGGCCCGGGGTAGACCTGGTGTCCCGGGCCCCGGGGTAGACCTGGTGTCCCAGGGCCCGGGGTAGACCTGGTGTCCCGTTCCCCGGGGTAGACCTGGTGTCCTGGGACCATGGGTAGACCTGGTGTCCCGTTCCCCGGGGTAGACCTGGTGTCCCGTTCCCCGGGGTAGACCTGGTGTCCCGGGCCCCGGGGTAGACCTGGTGTCCCGTTCCCCGGGGTAGACCTGGTGTCAGAGGGCCCCGGGGTAGACCTGTTGTCCCAGGGCCCGGGGTAGACCTGGTGTCCCGTTCCCCGGGGTAGACCTGGTGTCCGAGGGCCCTGGGTAGACCTGGTGTCCCGTTCCCCGGGGTAGACCTGGTGTCCCGGGCCCCGGGGTAGACCTGGTGTCCCGTTCCCCGGGGTAGACCTGGTGTCAGAGGGCCCCGGGGTAGACCTGTTGTCCCAGGGCCCGGGGTAGACCTGGTGTCCCGGGCGCCAGGGTAGACCTGGTGTCCGAGGGCCCTGGGTAGACCTGGTGTCCGAGGGCCCTGGGTAGACCTGGTGTCCCAGGGCCCGGGGTAGACCTGGTGTCCCGGGGCCCGGGGTAGACCTGGTGTCCCAGGGCCCGGGGTAGACCTGGTGTCCCGTTCCCCGGGGTAGACCTGGTGTCCTGGGACCATGGGTAGACCTGGTGTCCCGTTCCCCGGGGTAGACCTGGTGTCCCGGGCCCCGGGGTAGACCTGGTGTCCCGTTCCCCGGGGTAGACCTGGTGTCAGAGGGCCCCGGGGTAGACCTGTTGTCCCAGGGCCCGGGGTAGACCTGGTGTCCCGGGCGCCAGGGTAGACCTGGTGTCCGAGGGCCCTGGGTAGACCTGGTGTCCGAGGGCCCTGGGTAGACCTGGGGTCCCAGGGCCCGGGGTAGACCTGGTGTCCCGGGCCCCGGGGTAGACCTGGTGTCCCAGGGCCCGGGGTAGACCTGGTGTCCCGTTCCCCGGGGTAGACCTGGTGTCCTGGGACCATGGGTAGACCTGGTGTCCCGTTCCCCGGGGTAGACCTGGTGTCCCGTTCCCCGGGGTAGACCTGGTGTCCCGGGCCCCGGGGTAGACCTGGTGTCCCGTTCCCCGGGGTAGACCTGGTGTCAGAGGGCCCCGGGGTAGACCTGTTGTCCCAGGGCCCGGGGTAGACCTGGTGTCCCGTTCCCCGGGGTAGACCTGGTGTCCGAGGGCCCTGGGTAGACCTGGTGTCCCGTTCCCCGGGGTAGACCTGGTGTCCCGGGCCCCGGGGTAGACCTGGTGTCCCGTTCCCCGGGGTAGACCTGGTGTCAGAGGGCCCCGGGGTAGACCTGTTGTCCCAGGGCCCGGGGTAGACCTGGTGTCCCGGGCGCCAGGGTAGACCTGGTGTCCGAGGGCCCTGGGTAGACCTGGTGTCCGAGGGCCCTGGGTAGACCTGGGGTCCCAGGGCCCGGGGTAGACCTGGTGTCCCGGGGCCCGGGGTAGACCTGGTGTCCCAGGGCCCGGGGTAGACCTGGTGTCCCGTTCCCCGGGGTAGACCTGGTGTCCTGGGACCATGGGTAGACCTGGTGTCCCGTTCCCCGGGGTAGACCTGGTGTCCCGGGCCCCGGGGTAGACCTGGTGTCCCGTTCCCCGGGGTAGACCTGGTGTCAGAGGGCCCCGGGGTAGACCTGGTGTCCCGGGCCCCGGGGTAGACCTGGTGTCCCGTTCCCCGGGGTAGACCTGGTGTCAGAGGGCCCCGGGGTAGACCTGGTGTCAGAGGGCCCCGGGGTAGACCTGTTGTCCCAGGGCCCGGGGTAGACCTGGTGTCCCGTTCCCCGGGGTAGACCTGGTGTCCGAGGGCCCTGGGTAGACCTGGTGTCCCGTTCCCCGGGGTAGACCTGGTGTCCCGTTCCCCGGGGTAGACCTGGTGTCAGAGGGCCCCGGGGTAGACCTGTTGTCCCAGGGCCCGGGGTAGACCTGGTGTCCCGGGCGCCAGGGTAGACCTGGTGTCCGAGGGCCCTGGGTAGACCTGGTGTCCGAGGGCCCTGGGTAGACCTGGTGTCCCAGGGCCCGGGGTAGACCTGGTGTCCCGGGGCCCGGGGTAGACCTGGTGTCCCAGGGCCCGGGGTAGACCTGGTGTCCCGTTCCACGGGGTAGACCTGGTGTCCTGGGACCATGGGTAGACCTGGTGTCCCGTTCCCCGGGGTAGACCTGGTGTCCCGTTCCCCGGGGTAGACCTGGTGTCCCGGGCCCCGGGGTAGACCTGGTGTCCCGTTCCCCGGGGTAGACCTGGTGTCAGAGGGCCCCGGGGTAGACCTGTTGTCCCAGGGCCCGGGGTAGACCTGGTGTCCCGTTCCCCGGGGTAGACCTGGTGTCCGAGGGCCCTGGGTAGACCTGGTGTCCCGTTCCCCGGGGTAGACCTGGTGTCCCGGGCCCCGGGGTAGACCTGGTGTCCCGTTCCCCGGGGTAGACCTGGTGTCAGAGGGCCCCGGGGTAGACCTGTTGTCCCAGGGCCCGGGGTAGACCTGGTGTCCCGTTCCCCGGGGTAGACCTGGTGTCCGAGGGCCCTGGGTAGACCTGGTGTCCCGGGGCCCGGGGTAGACCTGGTGTCCCGTTCCCCGGGGTAGACCTGGTGTCCGAGGGCCCTGGGTAGACCTGGTGTCGCGGGCCCCGGGGTAGACCTGTTGTCCTAGAGCACTGGGTAGACCAGGTGTCGCGGGCCCCGGGGTAGACCTGGTGTCCCAGGGCCCGGGGTAGACCTGGTGTCCCGTTCCCCGGGGTAGACCTGGTGTCCTGGGACCATGGGTAGACCTGGTGTCGCGGGCCCCGGGGTAGACCTGGTGTCCCAGGACCATGGGTAGACCTGGTGTCCCAGGGCCCGGGGTAGACCTGGTGTCCCGTTCCCCGGGGTAGACCTGGTGTCCTGGGACCATGGGTAGACCTGGTGTCCCGGGCCCCGGGGTAGGCCCTGGGACACCAGGTCTACCCCGGGGAACGGGACAGCAGGTCTACCCCGAGTCCCGGGACAACTGGTCTACCCGGCGCTCGAGGACACCGGGTCTACCCCGGCGCCCGGGACACCAGGTCTACCCCGGAGCCCGGGACACCAGGTCTACCCCGGTCCCTGGGACACCAGGTCTACCCGGCGCTCGAGGACACCAGGTCTACCCCGCAGCCCGGGACACCAGGTCTACCCCGGCCCCCGGGACACCAGGTCTACCCCCGAGCCCGGGACACCAGGTCTACCCCGGCCCCTGGGACACCAGGTCTACCCCGGCCCCCGGGACACCAGGTCTACCCCGGCCCCTGGGACACCAGGTCTACCCCGGCGCCTGGGACACCAGGTCTACCCCGGAGCCCGGGACACCAGGTCTACCCCGGTCCCCGGGACACCAGGTCTACCCAGCGCTCTAGGACAACAGGTCTACCCCGGCGCCCGGGACACCAGGTCTACCCAGGGCTCTAGGACAACAGGTCTACCCCGGCGCCCGGGATACCAGGTCTACCCAGGGCTCTAGGACAACAGGTCTACCCCGCTTCTGGCCCCTGGGACACCAGGTCTACCCCGTCTTGTGCCGAAGACACCAGGTCTACCCCGGAGCCCGGGACACCAGGTCTACCCCGGCGCCCGGGACACCAGGTCTACCCCGGAGCCCGGGACACCAGGTCTACCCCGGCCCCTGGGACACCAGGTCTACCCCGGAGCCCGGGACACCAGGTCTACCCCGGAGCCCGGGACACCAGGTCTACCCGGGGCTCTAGGACAACAGGTCTACCCCGCTTCTGGCCGGAGACACCAGGTCTACCCCGTCTTGTGCCGCAGACACCAGGTCTACCCCGTCTCGGGCCGGGGACACCAGGTCTACCCCGTCTCGGTCCGGGGACACCAGGTCTGCTGGCTCTCGGGCCGGGGACACCAGGTCTTCTCCGGATCTGGCGGGACACCAGGTCTACCCCGGTCCCTGGGACACCAGGTCAACCCCGGCGCCCGGGACACCAGGTCTACCCCGGCGCCCGGGACACCAGGTCTACCCCGGCGCCCGGGACACCAGGTCTACCCCGGAGCCCGGGACACCAGGTCTACCCCGGCGCCCGGGACACCAGGTCTACCCCGGAGCCCCGGACACCAGGTCTACCCCGGCCCCCGGGACACCAGGTCTACCCCGGGCTCTAGGACAACAGGTCTACCCCGCTTCTGGCCGGAGACACCAGGTCTACCCCGTCTTGTGCCGCAGACACCAGGTCTACCCCGTCTCGGGCCGGGGACACCAGGTCTACCCCGTCTCTGGCCGCGGACAGCCGGTCTACCCCGTCTCGGTCCGGGGACACCAGGTCTGCTGGCTCTCGGGCCGGGGACACCAGGTCTTCTCCGGATCTGGCGGGACACCAGGTCTACCCCGGTCCCTGGGACACCAGGTCTACCCCGGAGCCCGGGACACCAGGTCTACCCCGGTCCCTGGGACACCAGGTCTACCCCGGTCCCTGGGACACCAGGTCTACCCCGGCGCCCGGGACACCAGGTCTACCCCGGAGCCCGGGACACCAGGTCTACCCCGGCGCCCGGGACACCAGGTCTACCCCGGAGCCCGGGACACCAGGTCTACCCCGGCGCCCGGGACACCAGGTCTACCCCGGAGCCCCGGACACCAGGTCTACCCCGGCCCCCGGGACACCAGGTCTACCCCGGAGACCCGGACACCAGGTCTACCCCGGCCCCCGGGACACCAGGTCTACCCCGGCCCCCGGGACACCAGGTCTACCCCGGCGCCCGGGACACCAGGTCTACCCCGGAGCCCGGGACACCAGGTCTACCCCGGCGCCCGGGACACCAGGTCTACCCCGGAGACCCGGACACCAGGTCTACCCCGGCCCCCGGGACACCAGGTCTACCCCGGCGCCCGGGACACCAGGTCTACCCCGGAGCCCGGGACACCAGGTCTACCCCGGCGCCCGGGACACCAGGTCTACCCCGGAGCCCGGGACACCAGGTCTACCCCGGCGCCCGGGACACCAGGTCTACCCCGGAGCCCCGGACACCAGGTCTACCCCGGCCCCCGGGACACCAGGTCTACCCCGGAGACCCGGACACCAGGTCTACCCCGGCCCCCGGGACACCAGGTCTACCCCGGCGCCCGGGACACCAGGTCTACCCCGGAGCCCGGGACACCAGGTCTACCCCGGAGCCCCGGACACCAGGTCTACCCCGGCCCCCGGGACACCAGGTCTACCCCGGAGACCCGGACACCAGGTCTACCCCGGCCCCCGGGACACCAGGTCTACCCCGGCGCCCGGGACACCAGGTCTACCCCGGAGCCCGGGACACCAGGTCTACCCCGGCGCCCGGGACACCAGGTCTACCCCGGAGCCCCGGACACCAGGTCTACCCCGGCGCCCGGGACACCAGGTCTACCCCGGAGCCCGGGACACCAGGTCTACCCCGGCGCCCGGGACACCAGGTCTACCCCGGAGCCCCGGACACCAGGTCTACCCCGGCCCCCGGGACACCAGGTCTACCCCGGAGCCCGGGACACCAGGTCTACCCCGGCCCCTGGGACACCAGGTCTACCTCGCGCCGGCGGGACTTAGTCAAATAGCGGCGGGTGCCGGGTAGACCTGTTGTCTCGGCCGGCTGCGGAAGTTCACCAAGGGGTCGCTGTTGTCGGCTGCCTCCGGCTGCCTCATCGTAGGCTGCGGCCTGAGGCGGCGCCCCTTCCCGGTCGATCTCCATCGGTCCTCTTGGAGGCCTCGGCGGCTTGGGACTTATCTGCCCGTATTATGGGAGCGAGGTGACGGGCCGCATCCCCGTAGGTTGGCTGAGGCTGTGCCTACGTTTAAGGCGGAGAGGAGCAGCCGCACTCAGGTGGCCGGCAAAGGGAAAAAGCCAGTGTTCCGCCTAGCCGGGGCGAGTCTCCTTGTGGCTCGGCTCCGGCTCCCGTCCCTCCCGGGGAAGTTGGCACAGTGAGAGTGAGGCCGAGAGAGAAGGGCTGAGAAAAGACGGACCGGATCCCCCCGAGAGACCGAGAGAGAAGGGCTGCGAGCGGAGGAGCCGGTTCCCCCGGGAGGCCGAGAGATAGAGAGAGAGAGAGAGAGAGAGAAGGGGCCGGATTCCCCCCGGGATGCCGAGAGAGAAGGGCTGCCGAGCGGAGGGGCCGGATTCCCCCCGGGATGCCGAGAGAGAAGGGCTGCCGAGCGGAGGGGCCCGGTTTCCCCCGGGATGCCGAGAGAGAAGGGCTGCCAGCGGGGAGGGGCCGGTTTCCCCCGGGATGCCGAGAGAGAAGGGCTGCCGAGCGGAGGGGCCGGATCTCCCCCCGGGATGCCGAGAGAGAAGGGCTGCCGAGCGGAGGGGCCGGATCTCCCCCCGGGATGCCGAGAGAGAAGGGCTGCCGAGCGGAGGGGCCGGATCTCCCCCCGGGATGCCGAGAGAGAAGGGCTGCCGAGCGGAGGGGCCGGTTTCCCCCCGGGATGCCGAGAGAGAAGGGCTGCCGAGCGGAGGGGCCGGATCTCCCCCCGGGATGCCGAGAGAGAAGGGCTGCCGAGCGGAGGGGCCGGATCTCCCCCCGGGATGCCGAGAGAGAAGGGCTGTGAAAGGCGATTCGAGAGAGCCGCTTGGCGGGCGAGGCGGCGGCGCCTCGTCCCTTTTGTGCCTGGCCTTAAGCCGGGGCCCACTCGGCGGGCACTGTTTCGGGCCGTCCGCCCGCCTGGTGAAGCTGCGGAGCCGGGGTCGGGGCGCCCCGTCCCCGGGCCGCCTCGTTGAAGCCGTCCCCCTTCCTCGGCCTTAAGCCGGGGACCCGCGTTGGCGGGCGGAGTTTTTCGGAGTTGACGGACCCGGCACCCGACAGAGAGAGAGAGAGAGAGAGAGAGAGAGAGAGTCCGAGAGCCCCCCGGACCTTTCCCGGGCGAG
>NW_027428369.1:25000-27500 GCF_047830755.1 Zonotrichia albicollis | reverse complement strand
ATGCAGGTCGTTTCCCTCGCCCCAGGGCCAGGTACCTAGCGCTCCGCGCCTCGGCGGTTTCTCCCTCAGGTTTTTCCCCCCTCGGCGTCGTCAAACGCTGTTGCGGCGGGGGCCGAAAGGGGGCCGGCGAAGCCGGGCGGCGGTTTAAAGACTCGGGCGGCTCGGCGCGGCCCGCCGTGGGCCGCGGCGGCGGCGGCGGCGGCGGCGGCGGGTGTTGCCGGGCGGCGGCGCGGCGCCATTGAGGGGTAGGGGAGCAGCTACTCCCCGTAGCTCCTGCGGTGGTGTCCGTGGCCGCCGGCCGCGCTCCCTCCGTCGTCGTCGTCGTCGCCCCCGCCGCGCGCGCGCGCGCGGGGGTAACCGCGCCGCGCCGGGGAGGGGCGCCCTGCCCCCCCCTCTCCGCGGCCCGGCCTCTGCGGAGAGGCCGCGGCGCGCGGTCGGCCGCGGGGGCCGACCCGCCCGCCTCGTCGTAACGGGCGACGCCGGCAGAGAGCGCCCGCTCTCTGCCTTTTCCTCGGCCGCGGGGTGGCGGCCGCCGGGGTCCGCCGCGCTCTCTCCTGGAGCCGCCGCCGTTGCGGCGTCTCGCGGGCGCGGCGCCGCGTCCCGCGCGTCCGGCCCCTATCGCTCTCCCTCGACGGCCTTTCCTCCTCGAAGGCGCGCCGGCGGCGCCGTCCGCCGGCCGTCCCCCCCGCTCGATCGCCCGCCCGCCCGGGGGGCGAGCGCCCGGCGGGCCCTCCGTCGGCGGAGGCCCGCGAGCGCGGGCGACCCCGTGCCGAGCGGCGGCGGCGCCGCTCGACGGGTGTCCCCCTCTTCCCTGCGGGGGACGGTCGGCCGGAGGGCGCCCGCCGCGGCCGGCGGCGGTCCCGTCCCGGGCCCCGCACGTCGCGTCCCCCGTCGCCCTTCTCGGCCGCGCGTGGGCCGAAGGAAGGCGTGCGGGCGGCCGCGGGGGCGCTTCCCCCGCCCGGTCTCCGCGTGAAAACGAGGAGAGCGGGCGTTGCCCCCCGGCTCAGCGCCGTACGCCTTCCGCCGGGCGCGTGCCGAGGCGAAGGGGGCCACGGCGGTGGGAGGCGGCGGCGGCGGTGCCGGGAGCGCGGCCCCGGCGGCGGCGGCGGGGTCTGCCTTCCGGCAGGCCTCGGGCGCTGGCGAACGCCGGCTCGGCTCTCGGTGGCGTCCGCCTCCGGGGCCGGCGGCGGAGCGCGTCCGCCGGACGCCGGCCCGCCCGGCGGGAGCGGTCCCGCCGGGGGGAGGCGCGCCGGCGGCACGGTCGTCGCCGCGCGCCGTCTCGAGCGGGCGAAAGGCCGCTGGGAGAGAGAAAGGGAAGCCGGCCGCGCGGCGGCGCGGCGGCGCGCTCCGCGAGCCCCCGCGGCGGGGGCGGCCGCCGGGGGAGCCGGCGTGCGCGGGGGCCGACGGCCGCGCCCCCGGCCGCGTTGCCGAGCCGTGTGTTGCGTCGTTCCCGTGAAAGCGAGAGCGGGCGGGCCGCCGTGCCCCCCGCGTGCCGGCGCGCGCCGCCCGGCCCTCCGCGCGGAGGCCGGGCCGAGCCCGGGCGCCTGGGCCGCCTCCGAAAGACGGCACGTGAGGTCGGCGTCTCCCCTCGCGGGGGGGGAGGCGGTCGGGGGCGCGGGCTCCCCCGCCCTCTCGGCAGTCCTTCGGAGCGTGGGTTTCTCCCGTTTCTCAGTGTCGTGTGTGCTCGTACGGTCGAAGCCAGGCGCGCGCCCGCGCGTCCTCGGCGCGAGAGACAAAAAGGGGCCGCTCGGCGGCGAGCGGCGCCCGAAAGCCAGACAACTCTTAGCGGTGGATCACTCGGCTCGTGCGTCGATGAAGAACGCAGCTAGCTGCGAGAATTAATGTGAATTGCAGGACACATTGATCATCGACACTTCGAACGCACTTGCGGCCCCGGGTTCCTCCCGGGGCTACGCCTGTCTGAGCGTCGCTTGACGATCAATCGCCGTCCGGGGGCCACCCCGGCGGCGCGGCTGGGGTCGCCTCGCAGGCCCGTTGCCCGCGGCGGGCGGTCCGGCGGCGGCGGTGCGGCGGCGGCGGCGGCGGCGTGCCGCCGGTGCCCGGAGGGAAGGCGGTCGGGCGGTCGGGCGAGGGAAGCGTTTCCCTCGGCGGCCCCGATCCCTTGCCTGCGGCCCGGCGCGCGTCGCCGTCGTCGTCGCGGCCGCCGGTCGACGGCCGTCGCCGCGCAGGGCCTTCGTCCCCCTAAATGCAGACTCGGGGAGCGCTCCGTAGCTCCCCGCTCCCGGAGCGAGCCGCTGGGGCGGAGCTCGTCCTCGCCGGGGCCGCGCGCCGCGGATGCGGCGGCGGCGGCGGCCGGGGGTAGAGCGAGAGACGGCGTCGAAAGCGCCGCCGAGGGCCGAGAGAAAGGCGAGAGAGAGAGAGAGCGAGAGAGAAAGGGCGAGAAAAGGGAGGGCGAGGCGCGGGCCTCGCCCCCGGCCTTCCACCCCGAGCGGGCGGCTGTCTGCGGGTGGGTACCGCGGCGGTACCGTGCCGTGCTGCC
>NW_027428369.1:10000-17500 GCF_047830755.1 Zonotrichia albicollis | reverse complement strand
TCCCGTTCCCCGGGGTAGACCTGGTGTCAGAGGGCCCCGGGGTAGACCTGTTGTCCCAGGGCCCGGGGTAGACCTGGTGTCCCGGGCGCCAGGGTAGACCTGGTGTCCGAGGGCCCTGGGTAGACCTGGTGTCCGAGGGCCCTGGGTAGACCTGGTGTCCCAGGGCCCGGGGTAGACCTGGTGTCCCGGGGCCCGGGGTAGACCTGGTGTCCCAGGGCCCGGGGTAGACCTGGTGTCCCGTTCCCCGGGGTAGACCTGGTGTCCTGGGACCATGGGTAGACCTGGTGTCCCGTTCCCCGGGGTAGACCTGGTGTCCCGGGCCCCGGGGTAGACCTGGTGTCCCGTTCCCCGGGGTAGACCTGGTGTCAGAGGGCCCCGGGGTAGACCTGTTGTCCCAGGGCCCGGGGTAGACCTGGTGTCCCGGGCGCCAGGGTAGACCTGGTGTCCGAGGGCCCTGGGTAGACCTGGTGTCCGAGGGCCCTGGGTAGACCTGGGGTCCCAGGGCCCGGGGTAGACCTGGTGTCCCGGGCCCCGGGGTAGACCTGGTGTCCCAGGGCCCGGGGTAGACCTGGTGTCCCGTTCCCCGGGGTAGACCTGGTGTCCTGGGACCATGGGTAGACCTGGTGTCCCGTTCCCCGGGGTAGACCTGGTGTCCCGTTCCCCGGGGTAGACCTGGTGTCCCGGGCCCCGGGGTAGACCTGGTGTCCCGTTCCCCGGGGTAGACCTGGTGTCAGAGGGCCCCGGGGTAGACCTGTTGTCCCAGGGCCCGGGGTAGACCTGGTGTCCCGTTCCCCGGGGTAGACCTGGTGTCCGAGGGCCCTGGGTAGACCTGGTGTCCCGTTCCCCGGGGTAGACCTGGTGTCCCGGGCCCCGGGGTAGACCTGGTGTCCCGTTCCCCGGGGTAGACCTGGTGTCAGAGGGCCCCGGGGTAGACCTGTTGTCCCAGGGCCCGGGGTAGACCTGGTGTCCCGGGCGCCAGGGTAGACCTGGTGTCCGAGGGCCCTGGGTAGACCTGGTGTCCGAGGGCCCTGGGTAGACCTGGGGTCCCAGGGCCCGGGGTAGACCTGGTGTCCCGGGGCCCGGGGTAGACCTGGTGTCCCAGGGCCCGGGGTAGACCTGGTGTCCCGTTCCCCGGGGTAGACCTGGTGTCCTGGGACCATGGGTAGACCTGGTGTCCCGTTCCCCGGGGTAGACCTGGTGTCCCGGGCCCCGGGGTAGACCTGGTGTCCCGTTCCCCGGGGTAGACCTGGTGTCAGAGGGCCCCGGGGTAGACCTGGTGTCCCGGGCCCCGGGGTAGACCTGGTGTCCCGTTCCCCGGGGTAGACCTGGTGTCAGAGGGCCCCGGGGTAGACCTGGTGTCAGAGGGCCCCGGGGTAGACCTGTTGTCCCAGGGCCCGGGGTAGACCTGGTGTCCCGTTCCCCGGGGTAGACCTGGTGTCCGAGGGCCCTGGGTAGACCTGGTGTCCCGTTCCCCGGGGTAGACCTGGTGTCCCGTTCCCCGGGGTAGACCTGGTGTCAGAGGGCCCCGGGGTAGACCTGTTGTCCCAGGGCCCGGGGTAGACCTGGTGTCCCGGGCGCCAGGGTAGACCTGGTGTCCGAGGGCCCTGGGTAGACCTGGTGTCCGAGGGCCCTGGGTAGACCTGGTGTCCCAGGGCCCGGGGTAGACCTGGTGTCCCGGGGCCCGGGGTAGACCTGGTGTCCCAGGGCCCGGGGTAGACCTGGTGTCCCGTTCCACGGGGTAGACCTGGTGTCCTGGGACCATGGGTAGACCTGGTGTCCCGTTCCCCGGGGTAGACCTGGTGTCCCGTTCCCCGGGGTAGACCTGGTGTCCCGGGCCCCGGGGTAGACCTGGTGTCCCGTTCCCCGGGGTAGACCTGGTGTCAGAGGGCCCCGGGGTAGACCTGTTGTCCCAGGGCCCGGGGTAGACCTGGTGTCCCGTTCCCCGGGGTAGACCTGGTGTCCGAGGGCCCTGGGTAGACCTGGTGTCCCGTTCCCCGGGGTAGACCTGGTGTCCCGGGCCCCGGGGTAGACCTGGTGTCCCGTTCCCCGGGGTAGACCTGGTGTCAGAGGGCCCCGGGGTAGACCTGTTGTCCCAGGGCCCGGGGTAGACCTGGTGTCCCGGGCGCCAGGGTAGACCTGGTGTCCGAGGGCCCTGGGTAGACCTGGTGTCCGAGGGCCCTGGGTAGACCTGGGGTCCCAGGGCCCGGGGTAGACCTGGTGTCCCGGGCCCCGGGGTAGACCTGGTGTCCCAGGGCCCGGGGTAGACCTGGTGTCCCGTTCCCCGGGGTAGACCTGGTGTCCTGGGACCATGGGTAGACCTGGTGTCCCGTTCCCCGGGGTAGACCTGGTGTCCCGTTCCCCGGGGTAGACCTGGTGTCCCGGGCCCCGGGGTAGACCTGGTGTCCCGTTCCCCGGGGTAGACCTGGTGTCAGAGGGCCCCGGGGTAGACCTGTTGTCCCAGGGCCCGGGGTAGACCTGGTGTCCCGTTCCCCGGGGTAGACCTGGTGTCCGAGGGCCCTGGGTAGACCTGGTGTCCCGTTCCCCGGGGTAGACCTGGTGTCCCGGGCCCCGGGGTAGACCTGGTGTCCCGTTCCCCGGGGTAGACCTGGTGTCAGAGGGCCCCGGGGTAGACCTGTTGTCCCAGGGCCCGGGGTAGACCTGGTGTCCCGGGCGCCAGGGTAGACCTGGTGTCCGAGGGCCCTGGGTAGACCTGGTGTCCGAGGGCCCTGGGTAGACCTGGGGTCCCAGGGCCCGGGGTAGACCTGGTGTCCCGGGGCCCGGGGTAGACCTGGTGTCCCAGGGCCCGGGGTAGACCTGGTGTCCCGTTCCCCGGGGTAGACCTGGTGTCCTGGGACCATGGGTAGACCTGGTGTCCCGTTCCCCGGGGTAGACCTGGTGTCCCGGGCCCCGGGGTAGACCTGGTGTCCCGTTCCCCGGGGTAGACCTGGTGTCAGAGGGCCCCGGGGTAGACCTGGTGTCCCGGGCCCCGGGGTAGACCTGGTGTCCCGTTCCCCGGGGTAGACCTGGTGTCAGAGGGCCCCGGGGTAGACCTGGTGTCAGAGGGCCCCGGGGTAGACCTGTTGTCCCAGGGCCCGGGGTAGACCTGGTGTCCCGTTCCCCGGGGTAGACCTGGTGTCCGAGGGCCCTGGGTAGACCTGGTGTCCCGTTCCCCGGGGTAGACCTGGTGTCCCGTTCCCCGGGGTAGACCTGGTGTCAGAGGGCCCCGGGGTAGACCTGTTGTCCCAGGGCCCGGGGTAGACCTGGTGTCCCGGGCGCCAGGGTAGACCTGGTGTCCGAGGGCCCTGGGTAGACCTGGTGTCCGAGGGCCCTGGGTAGACCTGGTGTCCCAGGGCCCGGGGTAGACCTGGTGTCCCGGGGCCCGGGGTAGACCTGGTGTCCCAGGGCCCGGGGTAGACCTGGTGTCCCGTTCCACGGGGTAGACCTGGTGTCCTGGGACCATGGGTAGACCTGGTGTCCCGTTCCCCGGGGTAGACCTGGTGTCCCGTTCCCCGGGGTAGACCTGGTGTCCCGGGCCCCGGGGTAGACCTGGTGTCCCGTTCCCCGGGGTAGACCTGGTGTCAGAGGGCCCCGGGGTAGACCT
Organism: Zonotrichia albicollis; assembly: GCF_047830755.1. Classification (NCBI taxonomy): domain Eukaryota; kingdom Metazoa; phylum Chordata; class Aves; order Passeriformes; family Passerellidae; genus Zonotrichia; species Zonotrichia albicollis. The sequence goes on along the minus strand of NW_027428369.1, from coordinate 13,899 downwards.
GTTGTCCCAGGGCCCGGGGTAGACCTGGTGTCCCGTTCCCCGGGGTAGACCTGGTGTCCGAGGGCCCTGGGTAGACCTGGTGTCCCGTTCCCCGGGGTAGACCTGGTGTCCCGGGCCCCGGGGTAGACCTGGTGTCCCGTTCCCCGGGGTAGACCTGGTGTCAGAGGGCCCCGGGGTAGACCTGTTGTCCCAGGGCCCGGGGTAGACCTGGTGTCCCGTTCCCCGGGGTAGACCTGGTGTCCGAGGGCCCTGGGTAGACCTGGTGTCCCGGGGCCCGGGGTAGACCTGGTGTCCCGTTCCCCGGGGTAGACCTGGTGTCCGAGGGCCCTGGGTAGACCTGGTGTCGCGGGCCCCGGGGTAGACCTGTTGTCCTAGAGCACTGGGTAGACCAGGTGTCGCGGGCCCCGGGGTAGACCTGGTGTCCCAGGGCCCGGGGTAGACCTGGTGTCCCGTTCCCCGGGGTAGACCTGGTGTCCTGGGACCATGGGTAGACCTGGTGTCGCGGGCCCCGGGGTAGACCTGGTGTCCCAGGACCATGGGTAGACCTGGTGTCCCAGGGCCCGGGGTAGACCTGGTGTCCCGTTCCCCGGGGTAGACCTGGTGTCCTGGGACCATGGGTAGACCTGGTGTCCCGGGCCCCGGGGTAGGCCCTGGGACACCAGGTCTACCCCGGGGAACGGGACAGCAGGTCTACCCCGAGTCCCGGGACAACTGGTCTACCCGGCGCTCGAGGACACCGGGTCTACCCCGGCGCCCGGGACACCAGGTCTACCCCGGAGCCCGGGACACCAGGTCTACCCCGGTCCCTGGGACACCAGGTCTACCCGGCGCTCGAGGACACCAGGTCTACCCCGCAGCCCGGGACACCAGGTCTACCCCGGCCCCCGGGACACCAGGTCTACCCCCGAGCCCGGGACACCAGGTCTACCCCGGCCCCTGGGACACCAGGTCTACCCCGGCCCCCGGGACACCAGGTCTACCCCGGCCCCTGGGACACCAGGTCTACCCCGGCGCCTGGGACACCAGGTCTACCCCGGAGCCCGGGACACCAGGTCTACCCCGGTCCCCGGGACACCAGGTCTACCCAGCGCTCTAGGACAACAGGTCTACCCCGGCGCCCGGGACACCAGGTCTACCCAGGGCTCTAGGACAACAGGTCTACCCCGGCGCCCGGGATACCAGGTCTACCCAGGGCTCTAGGACAACAGGTCTACCCCGCTTCTGGCCCCTGGGACACCAGGTCTACCCCGTCTTGTGCCGAAGACACCAGGTCTACCCCGGAGCCCGGGACACCAGGTCTACCCCGGCGCCCGGGACACCAGGTCTACCCCGGAGCCCGGGACACCAGGTCTACCCCGGCCCCTGGGACACCAGGTCTACCCCGGAGCCCGGGACACCAGGTCTACCCCGGAGCCCGGGACACCAGGTCTACCCGGGGCTCTAGGACAACAGGTCTACCCCGCTTCTGGCCGGAGACACCAGGTCTACCCCGTCTTGTGCCGCAGACACCAGGTCTACCCCGTCTCGGGCCGGGGACACCAGGTCTACCCCGTCTCGGTCCGGGGACACCAGGTCTGCTGGCTCTCGGGCCGGGGACACCAGGTCTTCTCCGGATCTGGCGGGACACCAGGTCTACCCCGGTCCCTGGGACACCAGGTCAACCCCGGCGCCCGGGACACCAGGTCTACCCCGGCGCCCGGGACACCAGGTCTACCCCGGCGCCCGGGACACCAGGTCTACCCCGGAGCCCGGGACACCAGGTCTACCCCGGCGCCCGGGACACCAGGTCTACCCCGGAGCCCCGGACACCAGGTCTACCCCGGCCCCCGGGACACCAGGTCTACCCCGGGCTCTAGGACAACAGGTCTACCCCGCTTCTGGCCGGAGACACCAGGTCTACCCCGTCTTGTGCCGCAGACACCAGGTCTACCCCGTCTCGGGCCGGGGACACCAGGTCTACCCCGTCTCTGGCCGCGGACAGCCGGTCTACCCCGTCTCGGTCCGGGGACACCAGGTCTGCTGGCTCTCGGGCCGGGGACACCAGGTCTTCTCCGGATCTGGCGGGACACCAGGTCTACCCCGGTCCCTGGGACACCAGGTCTACCCCGGAGCCCGGGACACCAGGTCTACCCCGGTCCCTGGGACACCAGGTCTACCCCGGTCCCTGGGACACCAGGTCTACCCCGGCGCCCGGGACACCAGGTCTACCCCGGAGCCCGGGACACCAGGTCTACCCCGGCGCCCGGGACACCAGGTCTACCCCGGAGCCCGGGACACCAGGTCTACCCCGGCGCCCGGGACACCAGGTCTACCCCGGAGCCCCGGACACCAGGTCTACCCCGGCCCCCGGGACACCAGGTCTACCCCGGAGACCCGGACACCAGGTCTACCCCGGCCCCCGGGACACCAGGTCTACCCCGGCCCCCGGGACACCAGGTCTACCCCGGCGCCCGGGACACCAGGTCTACCCCGGAGCCCGGGACACCAGGTCTACCCCGGCGCCCGGGACACCAGGTCTACCCCGGAGACCCGGACACCAGGTCTACCCCGGCCCCCGGGACACCAGGTCTACCCCGGCGCCCGGGACACCAGGTCTACCCCGGAGCCCGGGACACCAGGTCTACCCCGGCGCCCGGGACACCAGGTCTACCCCGGAGCCCGGGACACCAGGTCTACCCCGGCGCCCGGGACACCAGGTCTACCCCGGAGCCCCGGACACCAGGTCTACCCCGGCCCCCGGGACACCAGGTCTACCCCGGAGACCCGGACACCAGGTCTACCCCGGCCCCCGGGACACCAGGTCTACCCCGGCGCCCGGGACACCAGGTCTACCCCGGAGCCCGGGACACCAGGTCTACCCCGGAGCCCCGGACACCAGGTCTACCCCGGCCCCCGGGACACCAGGTCTACCCCGGAGACCCGGACACCAGGTCTACCCCGGCCCCCGGGACACCAGGTCTACCCCGGCGCCCGGGACACCAGGTCTACCCCGGAGCCCGGGACACCAGGTCTACCCCGGCGCCCGGGACACCAGGTCTACCCCGGAGCCCCGGACACCAGGTCTACCCCGGCGCCCGGGACACCAGGTCTACCCCGGAGCCCGGGACACCAGGTCTACCCCGGCGCCCGGGACACCAGGTCTACCCCGGAGCCCCGGACACCAGGTCTACCCCGGCCCCCGGGACACCAGGTCTACCCCGGAGCCCGGGACACCAGGTCTACCCCGGCCCCTGGGACACCAGGTCTACCTCGCGCCGGCGGGACTTAGTCAAATAGCGGCGGGTGCCGGGTAGACCTGTTGTCTCGGCCGGCTGCGGAAGTTCACCAAGGGGTCGCTGTTGTCGGCTGCCTCCGGCTGCCTCATCGTAGGCTGCGGCCTGAGGCGGCGCCCCTTCCCGGTCGATCTCCATCGGTCCTCTTGGAGGCCTCGGCGGCTTGGGACTTATCTGCCCGTATTATGGGAGCGAGGTGACGGGCCGCATCCCCGTAGGTTGGCTGAGGCTGTGCCTACGTTTAAGGCGGAGAGGAGCAGCCGCACTCAGGTGGCCGGCAAAGGGAAAAAGCCAGTGTTCCGCCTAGCCGGGGCGAGTCTCCTTGTGGCTCGGCTCCGGCTCCCGTCCCTCCCGGGGAAGTTGGCACAGTGAGAGTGAGGCCGAGAGAGAAGGGCTGAGAAAAGACGGACCGGATCCCCCCGAGAGACCGAGAGAGAAGGGCTGCGAGCGGAGGAGCCGGTTCCCCCGGGAGGCCGAGAGATAGAGAGAGAGAGAGAGAGAGAGAAGGGGCCGGATTCCCCCCGGGATGCCGAGAGAGAAGGGCTGCCGAGCGGAGGGGCCGGATTCCCCCCGGGATGCCGAGAGAGAAGGGCTGCCGAGCGGAGGGGCCCGGTTTCCCCCGGGATG
>NW_027428369.1:2500-5000 GCF_047830755.1 Zonotrichia albicollis | reverse complement strand
CCCACCGCCGCCGGCGCCGCCGAACGCCGGTCGGTGGGCAGGCGCGTGCGGGCGCCGCCCCCGGGGCGGCGGCCCGAGTTCTCCCGAGGCCGGCTCTCCCCTCGGTGCGCGCGCCAGAGAAAGCCGCCCGGGTGCCGGGAGGGAGGGGTGCTCGGCACGGCCCCTCCCGGAGGCGCGCCCGTCCCTCCCCTCGCTGCTTCGCCCGTCGAGCGACGGCCGGCCGTCCGGCCGTGGCACCCGTCGGCGGCCGATGTGGAAATGGCGAGGGAGCGGGCGGCGGGGGCGCCTTCGGGGCTCGGAGGAGGCGGCTCCTCCGGCCCTTCCCGCACCGGGGAGCGGGGCTTTGCCGGGCCGGCAGAGTTCCCGCTCTCGGGCCGAGCGGTTCCCCCCCTGGCGCGCCACAGAGGAGAGAAACACGCCGCGCCTCCGGGCGTTCCGGGCCGCCGGCCTTCGGGGCCGGCGCGCGCGCGCGCCGGCGCGGGCGAGGCGCGCTCGGCGGTCGGGCCGCGCGTCCCCGCGCCGGCGGGGCGGTCCGAGCCGCGGCGGTCCTCTCGGGCGCAGCGCCGGGCTACTGAGGGAAACCCCGGGCCCCGAGAAGGACGCCGCGGTGGTGGCGGCAGACGCCGGGCGCGCCCCCGCCGGTGGACGCTCCCCCGAGGGCGGCAGCGGGGGAGGCACCCCGGCGGGGCCATGCAGGTCGTTTCCCTCGCCCCAGGGCCAGGTACCTAGCGCTCCGCGCCTCGGCGGTTTCTCCCTCAGGTTTTTCCCCCCTCGGCGTCGTCAAACGCTGTTGCGGCGGGGGCCGAAAGGGGGCCGGCGAAGCCGGGCGGCGGTTTAAAGACTCGGGCGGCTCGGCGCGGCCCGCCGTGGGCCGCGGCGGCGGCGGCGGCGGCGGCGGCGGGTGTTGCCGGGCGGCGGCGCGGCGCCATTGAGGGGTAGGGGAGCAGCTACTCCCCGTAGCTCCTGCGGTGGTGTCCGTGGCCGCCGGCCGCGCTCCCTCCGTCGTCGTCGTCGTCGCCCCCGCCGCGCGCGCGCGCGCGGGGGTAACCGCGCCGCGCCGGGGAGGGGCGCCCTGCCCCCCCCTCTCCGCGGCCCGGCCTCTGCGGAGAGGCCGCGGCGCGCGGTCGGCCGCGGGGGCCGACCCGCCCGCCTCGTCGTAACGGGCGACGCCGGCAGAGAGCGCCCGCTCTCTGCCTTTTCCTCGGCCGCGGGGTGGCGGCCGCCGGGGTCCGCCGCGCTCTCTCCTGGAGCCGCCGCCGTTGCGGCGTCTCGCGGGCGCGGCGCCGCGTCCCGCGCGTCCGGCCCCTATCGCTCTCCCTCGACGGCCTTTCCTCCTCGAAGGCGCGCCGGCGGCGCCGTCCGCCGGCCGTCCCCCCCGCTCGATCGCCCGCCCGCCCGGGGGGCGAGCGCCCGGCGGGCCCTCCGTCGGCGGAGGCCCGCGAGCGCGGGCGACCCCGTGCCGAGCGGCGGCGGCGCCGCTCGACGGGTGTCCCCCTCTTCCCTGCGGGGGACGGTCGGCCGGAGGGCGCCCGCCGCGGCCGGCGGCGGTCCCGTCCCGGGCCCCGCACGTCGCGTCCCCCGTCGCCCTTCTCGGCCGCGCGTGGGCCGAAGGAAGGCGTGCGGGCGGCCGCGGGGGCGCTTCCCCCGCCCGGTCTCCGCGTGAAAACGAGGAGAGCGGGCGTTGCCCCCCGGCTCAGCGCCGTACGCCTTCCGCCGGGCGCGTGCCGAGGCGAAGGGGGCCACGGCGGTGGGAGGCGGCGGCGGCGGTGCCGGGAGCGCGGCCCCGGCGGCGGCGGCGGGGTCTGCCTTCCGGCAGGCCTCGGGCGCTGGCGAACGCCGGCTCGGCTCTCGGTGGCGTCCGCCTCCGGGGCCGGCGGCGGAGCGCGTCCGCCGGACGCCGGCCCGCCCGGCGGGAGCGGTCCCGCCGGGGGGAGGCGCGCCGGCGGCACGGTCGTCGCCGCGCGCCGTCTCGAGCGGGCGAAAGGCCGCTGGGAGAGAGAAAGGGAAGCCGGCCGCGCGGCGGCGCGGCGGCGCGCTCCGCGAGCCCCCGCGGCGGGGGCGGCCGCCGGGGGAGCCGGCGTGCGCGGGGGCCGACGGCCGCGCCCCCGGCCGCGTTGCCGAGCCGTGTGTTGCGTCGTTCCCGTGAAAGCGAGAGCGGGCGGGCCGCCGTGCCCCCCGCGTGCCGGCGCGCGCCGCCCGGCCCTCCGCGCGGAGGCCGGGCCGAGCCCGGGCGCCTGGGCCGCCTCCGAAAGACGGCACGTGAGGTCGGCGTCTCCCCTCGCGGGGGGGGAGGCGGTCGGGGGCGCGGGCTCCCCCGCCCTCTCGGCAGTCCTTCGGAGCGTGGGTTTCTCCCGTTTCTCAGTGTCGTGTGTGCTCGTACGGTCGAAGCCAGGCGCGCGCCCGCGCGTCCTCGGCGCGAGAGACAAAAAGGGGCCGCTCGGCGGCGAGCGGCGCCCGAAAGCCAGACAACTCTTAGCGGTGGATCACTCGGCTCGTGCGT
>NW_027428368.1:0-86826 GCF_047830755.1 Zonotrichia albicollis | reverse complement strand
AGACGCTTCAGGTGGGAATTGTCCAGGAATTCTGAGAATTCTGGGTGGGAATTCCCAAAAAATCTGGGAATTCTGGGAATTTTTTGGGTGGGAATTCTGGGAATTTTTGGGATTTTCCTGGGAATTCTGGGTGGGAATTCCAGGAGATGTTCCAGGTGGGAATTCTGGGAGAAGTTTTGGGTGGGAATTCCTGGAATTCCAGGAGATGTTCTAGGTGGGAATTCCCAAAAAATCTGGGAATTATGGGAATTTTTTGGGTGGAAATTCTGGGAATTTTTGGGGATTTTCCTGGGAATTCTGGGTGGGAATTCCGGGAATTTCTGGGTGGGAATTCTGGGTGGGAATTCCATGAGAGATGTTCCAGGTGGGAATTCCCAAAAAAATCTGGGAATTCTGGGAATTTTTGGGTGGGAATTCTGGGAATTTTTGGGATTTTCCTGGGAATTCTGGGTGGGAATTCTGGGAATTTCTGGGTGGGAATTCCGGGTGGGAATTCCCAAAAAAATCCGGGAATTCTGAGAATTTTTTGGTGGAAATTCTGGGAATTTTTGGGATTTTCCTGGGAATTCCGGGTGGGAATTCTGGGTGGGAATTCCAGGAGATGTTCCAGGTGGGAATTCCCAAAAAAATCCAGGAATTCTGGGAATTTTTGGGTGGGAATCCTGGGAATTTTTGGGATTCTCCTGGGAATTCTGGGTGGGAATTCTGGGTGGGAATTCCTTGGGAGATGTTCCAGGTGGGAATTTGGGAATTCTGGGAGATGCTTCAGGTGGGAATTGTCCCAGGAATTCTGAGAATTCTGGAAATTCCGGGTGGGAATTCTGGGTGGGAATCGCCTAAAAATCCAGAAATTCTGGGAATTTTTTGCGTGGAAATTCTGGGAATTTTTGGGATTTTCCTGGGAATTCTGGGTGGGAATTCTGGGAACTCTGGGTGGAAATTCCTTGGGAGATGTTCCAGGAGGGAATTCCCAAAAAATCCAGAAATTCTGGGAATTTTTGGGATTCTCCTGGGAATTCTGGGTGGGAATTCCTGGTGGGAATTCCCAAAAAAATCCGGGAATTCTGAGAATTTTTGGGTGGGAATTCTGGGAATTTTTGGGATTCTCTTGGGAATTCTGGGTGGAAATTCTGGGTGGGAATTCCAGGAGATGTTCCTGGTGGGAATTGCCAAAAAAATCTGGGAATTCTGGGAATTTTTGGGTGGAAATTCTAGGAATTTTTAGGATTTTCCTGGGAATTCTGGGTGGGAATTCTGGGTGGGAATTCTAGGTGGGAATTCCTTGGGAAATGTTCCTGGTGGGAATTCCCGGTGGGAATCCAGGAGATGTTCCAGGTGGGAAACCCCAAAAAAATCCGGGAATTCTGGGAATTTTTTGGGTGGGAGTTTTGGGGATTTTCCTGGGAATTGTGGGTGGGAATTCCGGGAATTTCTGGGTGGAAATTCTGGGTGGGAATTCCCTGAGAGATGGTCCAGGTTGGAATTCCTTGGGAGATGTTTCAGGTGGGAATTCCGGGAATTTTTTGGGTGGAAATTCTAGGAATTTTTGGGATTTCCCTGGGAATTGTGGGTGGGAATTCCGGGTGGGAATTCCATGAGAGATGTTCCAGGAGGGAATTCCCAAATATCCGAGCGGGAATTCTGGGTGGGAATTCCAAGGAATTCCAGGTGGGAATCCAGGAGATGTTCCAGGTGGGAAACACCAAAAAAATCCGGGAATTCCCTGGGAATTCTGGGTGGAAATTCCTGGTGGGAATTCCAGGAGATGTTCCAGGTGGGAATTCTGGGAAATCCGGGAATTTCCTGGGAATTCTGGGTGGGAATTCTGGGAATTTCTGGGTGGAAATTCCGGGTGGGAATTCCAGGAGATGTTCCAGGTGGGAAACCCCAAAAAAATCCGGGAATTCTGGGTGGAAAAATCCGGGAATTCCAGCTGGTGTTCCAGGTGGGAACTCCAGAAATTCTGGGTGGAAATTCCGGGAATTCTGGGAATTTTTGGGATTTTCCTGGGAATTCTGGGTGGGAATTGTGGGAATTCCTTGGGAGATGTTCGAGGTGGGGATTCCCAAAAAAATCCGGGAATTCCGGGAATTTTTTGGGTGGGAATCCTGGGAATTTTTGGGATTATCCTGGGAATTCTGGGTGGGAATTCCTTGGGAGATGTTCCAGGTGGGAATTCCCAAATATCCGAGTGGGAATTCTGGGTGGGAATTCCCAAAAAATCCAGAAATTCTGGGAATTTTTGGGGGGGAAATTCTGGGAATTTTTGGGATTCTCCTGGGAATTCTGGGTGGGAATTCCAGGAGATGTTCCTGGTTGGAATTCCCAAAAAATCCACGAATTCTGGGAATTTTTTGGGTGGAAATTCTAGGAATTTTTGGGATTTTCCTGGGAATTCTGGGTGGGAATTGTGGGTGGGAATTCCATGAGAGATGTTCCAGGTGGGAATTCCCAAAAAATCCAGGAATTCTGGGTGGAAAATCCGGGAATTCTGGAAATTTCCTGGGAATTCTGGCTGGTGTTCCAGGTGGGAATTCCAGGAATTCTGGGTGGAAATTCCGGCAATTCTGGGCTTTTCCTGGGAATTGCGGGTGGGATTTGGGGTGAGAATGATCCAGGAGATGTTTCTGGTTGGAATTCCCAAAAAAATCCAGGAATTCTGGGAATTTTTGGGTGAGAATTCTGTGAATTTTTGGGATTTTCCTGGGAATTGTGGGTGGGAATTCTGGGAATTTTGGGTGGAAATTCTGGGTGGGAATTCCAGGAGATGTTCCAGGTGGGAATTCCCAAAAAAATCCGGGAATTCTGGGAATTTTTGGGATTTTCCTGGGAATTCTGGGTGGGAATTCTGGGTGGAAATTCCTGGTGGGAATTCCAGGAGATGTTCCAGATGGGAAACCCCAGAAAATCCAGGAATTCCGGGAATTTTTTGGATGGGAATTCTGGGAATTTTTGGGATTCTTCTGGGAATTCTGGGTGGAAATTCCGGGAATTTCTGGGTGGAAATTCTGGGTGGGAATTCCCTGAGAGTTGGTCCAGGCTGGAATTCCTTGGGAGATGTTCCAGGTGGGAATTCCCAAATATCCGAGTGGGAATTCTGGGTGGGAATTCCAGGTGGGAATTCTGGGAGAAGTTTTGGGTAGGAATTCTTGGAATTCTGGGAGATATTCCAGGTGGGAAGGAAATCTGGGAATTCCTCAAAAATTCCTCAAAAATCCCCCCAGAAAATCTCCCCAAAATAAAAAAAAATAAATTAAAAAAATCCCCAAAAATCACAAGAAAATGCCCAAAAAAGAAAGGAAAAATCCCCCCAAAATACCCCCCAAAAAATCCCCCAAAAATACCCAGAAAATAAATTCCAAAAAAATCACCAAAAAAATAAAAAAAATTCCAAAATAATTTAAAAAAATCCCCCCAAAAAATCCCAAATAAATCGAAAAATTACCTAAAAAATCCCCAAAAATAGAAAAAAATACCTAAAAAATTCCCAAAAAATCCCCAAAAATACCCCAAAAATCCCAAAAAAATCCAAAAAAACCCCAAAGTTGTTGCTGATTCCACTGGAACGTTCCAGAACTTCTACTCGGCGCTGGTGGAGCTGTGTGAGAACGGGGGCAAGCGGCCGGCGGGCTCGGGGGGGCTCAGCTTCACCCGCGAGCAGGGCAATGCCCCCCAAAAATCCCAACAAACCCCAAAAATCCCCAACAAACCCCAAAAATCCCCAAAAAATCCCCCAAAATAATCCACAAAAAAATAAAAAATATCCTAAAAATTCCCAATAAAACCCGCAAAAAATAAAGAAAAAAATCCAAAAAAATCCCGAAAAAACTCAAAAAAAATCGAAAAAAACCCCTAAAAAATCCCCCAAAAATCCCCCCAAAATCCCCCAAATATCTAAAAAAATACCCAAATAATCCCAAAAAAATCCCCCAAAATTTCCAATAATTCCAAATAAAACCCTCCAAAAAATAATGGAAAAATCCCCAAAAATTCCCCAAAAATCGAAAAAAATACCTAAAAAATCCCCCAAAAAATCACAAAAAAAAAAAAAATCTCCCCCCAAAAATTCCCCCAAAAATCCAAAAAAATACCTAAAAAATCCCCAAAAAATCAGCAAAAAATAAAAAAAATATCACAAAAAAATCGAAAAAAATCCCCAAAAAATCCCCAAAAATCGCCAAAAAAATCCAAAAAAAATCCCCAAACTTGTTTATTATCTCTGATTCCTTTGGAACGTTCCAGAACTTCTACTCGGCGATCGTGGAGCTGTGTGAGAACGGGGGCAAGCGGCCGGCGGGCTCGGGGGGGCTCAGCTTCACCCGCGAGCAGGGCAATGCCCCCCAAAAATCCCCCCAAAATAATCCACAAAAAATACAAAAAAATCCCAAGAATTCCCAATATAACCCGCAAAAAAGAAAGAAAAAATCCAAAAAAATCCCAAGAAAATTTAAAAAAAATCCCCAAAAAATCCCAAAAGTTCCCAATGAAATGCCCCAAAAATAATGAAAAAATCCCAAAAAATCCCAATAAAACCGCCAAAAAATCCCCAAAAATTCCCAATAAAACCCCCTGAAAAATAATGAAAAAATCCCGCAAAAATCCCCAAAAATCACCAAAAAATCCGAAAAAAAATCTCAAAAAATCCCCAAAAAATCCCCCAAAAATCCCAAAAAAACCCCTAAAAATTCCCCCCCAAAAAACCCCCAAAAATCCCCATAAAAATCGAAAGAAATCCCAAAAAATTCCCAAAAAATCGCCAATAAAACCCCCAAAAAATCCCCCCAAAATTCCAAAAATTCCCAATAAAACCCCCCAAAAATACCCAAAAAATCGAAAAAAAATCCCAAAAAATCCCCAAAAAATCCCCCAAAAATTGAGAAAAAAATCCCAAAAAAATCCCAAAAACCCCAAAATTGTTGCTGATTTCCATTGGAACGTTCCAGAACTTCTACTCGGCGATCGTGGAGCTGTGTGAGAACGGGGGCAAGCGGCCGGCGGGCGCCTCAGGGCTCAGCTTCACCCGCGAGCAGGGCAATGCCCCCCAAAAATCCCAACAAACCCAAAAAGTCCCCCAAAAAATGCCCCCAAAATAATCCACAAAAAAATAAAAAATATCCTAAAAATTCCCAATAAAACCCGCAAAAAATAAAGAAAAAAATCCAAAAAAATCCCGAAAAAACTCAAAAAAAATCGAAAAAAACCCCTAAAAAATCCCCCAAAAATCCCCCCAAAATCCCCCAAATATCTAAAAAAATACCCAAATAATCCCAAAAAAATGCCCCAAAATTTCCAATAATTCCAAATAAAACCCTCCAAAAAATAATGGAAAAATCCCCAAAAATTCCCCAAAAATCGAAAAAAAACCCTAAAAAATCCCCCAAAAATCCCGAAAAAATCACAAAAAAAAAAAAAATCCTCCCAAAAAATTCCCCAAAAAATCCAAAAAAATACCTAAAAAATCCCCAAAAAATCAGCAAAAAATCAAAAAAAATTCACAAAAAAAATCCAAAAATATCCCCAAAAAATCCCCAAAAATCGCCAAAAAAATCCAAAAAAAATCCCCAAACTTGTTTATTATCTCTGTTTCCTTTGGAACGTTCCAGAACTTCTATTCTGCCATCGTGGAGCTGTGTGAGAACGGGGGCAAGCGGCCGGCGGGCGCCTCAGGGCTCAGTTTCACCCGCGAGCAGGCCGACGCCATCCGGAGGATCCGCGGCAGCAAAGACAGCTGGGACCTGCTGGGGCTCAAACCCGGCGCCTCCAGGTGCGGAAAATCGAATTTTTTATTTTTTATTATTTTTATTATTTTTATTATTCTTATTATTTTTAATTTTTATTTTATTTTATTTTTTATTTTATTTTTTTTATTTTACTTTTGATTTTATTTTGATTGTATCTTGATTTTATTTTTTATTTTATTTTGATTTTTTTTATTATTTTTAGCTTTATTTTACTTTTTATTTTTTATTTTATTTTTATTTTATTTTTACTTTATTTCTTATTTTATTTTTGTTTTATTTTTATTTTATTTTTGTTTAATTTTCTTTTTTTCTTTTTTCTTTTTATTTTATTTTATTTTTATTATTTTATTATTTTTATATTATTTTTTTCTTTTATTTTTTATTTTATTTGGTTTTTTTTCCCCAGGGAGGAGGTGACGCGCGCGTACCGGCGCCTGTCCGTGCTGCTGCACCCCTGAACCTAAAAATCTCATTATTTCACCCCAAAATCTCATTATTTCACCCCAGAATTCTGCGATTTTTCCCAAAATTTCGATATTTTTCCCAAAATCTCTATTTTTTTCCCTGTTTTAGGGAGGAGGTGACACGGGCCTACCGCCGCCTGGCCGTGCTGCTGCACCCCGACAAGTGCCTGGGCCCTGAACCCAAAATTCTCATTATTTCACCCCAAAACCTCAATATTTCCCCCAAAATTCCATATTTTCCCTCAGAATTCCACGATTTTTCCCAAAATTTCGATTTCTTCTGCATTTTAGGGAGGAAAACCTGAAATTCCTGCAGTAAAAAAATTGGAATTCATGAGGGAAAAGCCGAAATTGCTTCCAGAAAATCCCGGATTTCACCCCAAAATCCCATTATTTCACCCCAAAATTCCACATTTTCCCTCAGAATTTCACTATTTTTCCCAAAATCTGGATTTTTTTCCCCATTTTTGCAGGGAGGAGGTGACCCGGGCCTACCGGCGCCTGGCCGTGCTGCTGCACCCCGACAAGTGCCTGGGCCCTGAACCCAAAAATCACATTATTTCACCCCAAAACCTCAATATTTCCCCCCAAAATTCCACATTTCCCCTCAGAATTTCGATATTTTTCCCAAAATCTGGATTTTTTCCCCCATTTTTGCAGGGAGGAGGTGACACGGGCCTACCGCCGCCTGGCCGTGCTGCTGCACCCCGACAAGTGCCTGGGCCCTGAACCCAAAAATCTCATTATTTCACCCCAAAACCTCAATATTTCACCCAAAAACCTCAATATTTCCCCCCAAATTTCCACATTTCCCCTCAGAATTTCGATATTTTTCCCAAAATTTCGATTTTTTTCCCTGTTTTTAGGGAGGAAAACCTGAAATTCCTGCAGTAAAAACATCGGAATTCCTGAGGGAAAAGGTGAAATCCCTTCCAGAAAACCCCATATTTCCCTCAAGAATTCCCATGGAAACCCCAAAATTCCTGCCCCAAACCCTCAGAACTCCCATGGAAACCCCAGAATTTCGCTATTTTTCCCAAAATTTGGATTTTTTTCCCCATTTTTGCAGGGAGGAGGTGACCCGGGCCTACCGGCGCCTGGCCGTGCTGCTGCACCCCGACAAGTGCCTGGGCCCTGAACCCAAAAATCTCATTATTTCACCCCAAAATCTCATTATTTCACCCCAAAACCTCAATATTTCACCCCAAAATTCCATATTTCCCCTCAGAATTTCACAATTTTTCCCAAAATTTCGATATATTTCCCAAAATTTGGTGTTTTTTCCCTAGGGAGGAGGTGACACGGGCCTACCGGCGCCTGGCCGTGCTGCTGCACCCCGACAAGTGCCTGGGCCCTGAACCCAAAAATCGCATTATTTCACCCCAAAACCTCAATATTTCACCCCGAAATTCCATGTTTTCCCTCAGAATTTCAGGATTTTTTCCCAAAATTCCATATTTCCCCTCAGAATTTCGATATTTTTCCCAAAATTTCGATATTTTTCCCCGTTTTTCCAGGGAGGAGGTGACACGGGCCTACCGCCGCCTGGCCGTGCTGCTGCACCCCCGAACCCCAGAATTGCCATTATTTCACCCCAAAATCTCATTATTTCACCCCAAAATCTCAATATTTCACCCCAAAACCTCATTATTTCCCCCCAAAATTCCATATTTTCCCTCAGAATTCCACGATTTTTCCCAAAATTTCGATTTTTTTCCAAGTTTTTAGGGAGGAAAACCTGAAATTCCTGCAGGAAAAAAATCGGAATTCCTGAGGGAAAAGCCGAAATTCCTTCCAGAAAAACCCGGATTTCACCCCAAAATCTCAATATTTCATCCCAAAATTCCATATTTCACCTCAGAATTTCACGATTTTTCCCAAAATCTCTATTTTTTTCCCCAGGGAGGAGGTGACACGGGCCTACCGCCGCCTGGCCGTGCTGCTGCACCCCGACAAGTGCCTGGGCCCTGAACCCAAAAATCTCAATATTTCACCCCAAAACCTCAATATTTCACCCCAAAATTCCATATTTTCCCTCAGAATTTCAGGATTTTTTCCCAAAATTGCATATTTTCCCTCAGAATTTCGATATTTTTCCCAAAATTTGGTTTTTTTCCCCAGGGAGGAGGTGACGCGGGCCTACCGCCGCCTGGCCGTGCTGCTGCACCCCCGAACCCCAAAATCTCATTATTTCACCCCAAAACCTCATTATTTCCCCCCAAAATTCCATATTTCCCCTCAGAATTTCACGATTTTTCCCAAAATTTCGCTATTTTTCCCAAAATTTCGATATTTTTCCCCGTTTTTGCAGGGAGGAGGTGACGCGGGCCTACCGCCGCCTGGCCGTGCTGCTGCACCCCGACAAGTGCGTCGCCCCCGGCTCCGAGGACGCCTTCAAGGCCGTGGTCAACGCCCGAACCGCGCTGCTCAAAAACATCAAATAAACCCCAAAAATCCCCCAATTTACACCCAAAAATTCCCAAATTTCTGTCTCCGGGATCGGATCCGCTTCGGGGAGGAGAGGGGATGCAAAATTAACGGGATTTGGGGGGTTTATTCCCGGTTTTTTCAGTGTTATTCCCGCTTTTCTGTGAGTTATTCCCAGTTTTTGTGTTATTCCCGTTTTTCAGATGTTTCTTTCCATTTTTTTCGAGATTTATTCCCATTTTCCTATGAGTTATTCCCATTTTTTCGGGTTTTATTCCCATTTTCCTGTGAGTTATTCCCATTTTTTGGGGTTTTATTCCCATTTTTCTATGAGTTATTCCCAATTTTCTGGTAATTAATCCCATTTATTTCAGTGTTATTCCCATTTTTCTGTGAGTTATTCCCAATTTTTCTGAGTGTTAGTCCCATTTTTTGGGATTTTATTCCCATTTTTCCATGAGTTATTCCCAATTTTCCATTAATTATTCCCATTTTTCCCAGGATTATTCCCATTTTTCTATGAGTTATTCCCAGTTTTTGGGGTTCTATTCCCATTTTTCTGAGTTATTCCCATTTTTCTATGAGTTATTCCCATTTTTTGGGGTTTTATTCCCATTTTTCTATGAGTTATTCCCAATTTTCTGGTAATTAATTCCATTTATTTCAGTGTTATTCCCATTTTTGCAGGTTTTATTCCCAATTTTCTGTAAGTTATCCCCAGTTTTTCTGAGTGTTATTCCCATTTTTTTTGAGGTTTATTCCCAGTTTTCTATCAATTATTCCCATTTTCCTGTGAGTTATTCCCATTTTTTGGGGTTTTATTCCCATTTTTCTATGAGTTATTCCCAATTTTCTGGTATTTATTTCCAGTTTTCTGAGATTTATTCCCATTTTCCTCAGTGTTATTCCCATTTTTCTATCAGTTATTCCCACTTTTCTGGTAATTAATTCCATTTATTTGAGTGTTATTCCCATTTTTTTGTGGTTTTATTCCCATTTTTTATGAGTTATTCCCATTTTTCTGTTATTCCCATTTTTCCGTTATTCCCATTTTTCCGAGATTTATTCCCATTTTTCTATCAGTTATTCCCAATTTTCCGTTAATTATTCCCATTTTTCCCATGGTTTATTCCCATTTTTTCAGGGTTTATTCCCAATTTTCTGATGGTTATTCCCATTTTTCTATGAGTTATTCCCATTTTTCTGGGATTATTCCCATTTTTCTGTGATTTATTCCCATTTTTCCAAGAATTATTCCCAATTTTCCATGAATTATTCCCAAATATTTGAAAATTATTCCCATTTTTTTCCAGGATTTTCCCCCATTTTTCCCAGATTATTTCCATTTTTCTGAGTGTTTTTCCCATTTTTCCCAGATTATTCCCAATTTTTTGGAGTGTTTTTCCCAATTTCCTGGGGTTTATTCCCAATTTTCCAGGGTGTCCTAGGTTGCAGTATTTATTGTAAATAAAGATGTATTAATGTTATTTAAATTAAATTAAATTAAATTACATGGAATGAAATTAAATTAAATGAAATTAAATGGAATTGCATCACATTAAATTAAATTGAAACGAAATTAAATTAAATTAAAACAAAATTAAATGGAATTAAATGGAATTAAATTAAATTAAATGGAATGGAATTAAATTAAATTAAATGGAATTAAATTATTGTAATATAATATTAATATAATAATGCTAACGATATTAATATTAATATTAATGTAAATATTAATATTAATATTAATGTTACATCAGTATTAATATTAATATAGTGCTAGCATTATTCTATTAATGATAATATTAATATTAATATTATAACAATATTAATATTAATATTTTATTAGTATCGATATTAATATTGATATGATATTAAAATATTACATTTTAATTAAATTAAATCATTATAATTTTCAAATTAAGGGGCTCTCGGGCAAAAACAAAAATTAAAAATTGTGAATATTTATTATGGAAGAAAATAAAAATAAAAATAATTAAAAACCAACGCTTGTGACATTTATTTATTTATATTTTTAGAATTTTAAAATCAATTTTTGGGGTGAACTTTGGGGATTTTTGGGGTGAAATTTGGGGGTTTTGGGGTGAGATTTGAGGGATTTTGGGGAAGATTTTGGGGAGAAATTTGGGGTGAAATTTGGGGAATTTGGGATTTTTGGGGGGTGATTGGGGAGATTTGGGGACTTTTGGGATTTTTGGGGAGATTTTGGGGTTTTGGGGGAATTTGGGGTGAAATTTGGGGGGTTTGGGTTGAAATTTTGGGGGATTTTGGGTGAGATTTGAGGGTTTTTGGGGAAGATTTTGGGGAGAAATTTGGGGTGAAATTTGGGGAATTTGGGATTTTTGGGGTGCGATTGGGGAGATTTGGGGATTTTTGGGATTTTTGGGGGATTTTTGTGGAGATTTTGGGGTTTTGGGGGAATTTGGGGTCAAATTTTGGGGGATTTTGGGTGAGATTTGAGGGATTTTTGGGGAAAGATTTTGGGGAGAAATTTGGGGGATTTGGGGTCAAATTTGGGGTTTTGGGGAGAAATTTCCGGGTTTGGGGTGAGATTTGGGGAATTCGGGTGAAATTTGGGATTTTGGGGAGATTTGGTGAAATTTGGGGTGAAATTTTGGGGGGTTTGGGTTGAAATTTTGGGGGATTTTGGGGGAGATTTGAGGGATTTTTGGGGAAAATTTTGGGGAGAAATTTGGGGGATTTGGGGTCAAATTTGGGGGATTTGGGGATTTTGGGATTTGGGGAAATTTGGGGTGAAATTTGGGGATTTTGGGTGAAATTTGGGGGGATTTTGGGTAAAATTTGGGGGGTTTTGGGGTGGAATTTGGGGTGAAATGTGGGAAAATTGGGGGGAGATTTTGGGGTTTGGGGATTTTGGGATTTTGGGGAATTTGGGGAAATTTGGGGTCAAATTTGGGGTGAAATTTGGGGGATTTGGGATTTTTGGGGGCAATTGGGGAGATTTGGGGGATTATGGGATTTTTGGGGATTTTTTGGGATTTTTGGGGAAGATTTTGTGGATTTTTGGGGAAATTTGGGGCAAAATTTTGGGTCAGATTTGAGGGATTTTTGGGGGAAGATTTTGGGGAGAAATTTGGGGGATTTGGGGTCAAATTTGGGGGATTTTGGGGAGAGATTTCCGGGTTTGGGGTGAGATTTGGGGAATTCAGGTGAAATTTGGGATTTTGGGGAGATTTGAGGAGGTTTGGGGTGAAATTTGGGGGATTTTGGGGTGAAATTTTGGGGGATTTTGGGGTCAGATTTGGGATTTTGGGGTGAGATTTGGGGGTTTGGGGGATTCTGAGAGAGATTTGCAGGGTTTGGGGAGAAAATTGGGATTTTGGGGTTTTTGGGGGGATTTGGGGTGAAATTTGGGGGATTTGGGATTTTGGGATATTTGGGGGGTTTGGGGTGAGATTTTGGGGTTTGGGAGTTTGGGGTTTTTGGGGAGATTTTGGGGGATTTTTTGGGATTTTATTGGGGGGGATTTTTTGAATTGTTTTTTGGTTTTGGGGCATTTTTATGAGATTTTTTTTTGAGATTTTTCTAGGATTTTTGGCGGGGTTTTTTTGGGGTTTTTTTGCGATTTTTTGACGATCTTGGGGAGCCTTTTTAGGAATTTTTTTTTTAAATTTTTGGGGGGAATTGGGGTTTTTTTTGGAATGTTTTGGGGGGTTTTTGTGGTTTTTTTTTTTTTTTTTTTTTTTTCTTTTTTTTCTTTTTTTTGGGGGGGGAATTTGGGTGGGGTTTTTTTTTGGTGGTTTTTTTTAAATTTTTTTTTATTTTTCTGATTTTTTTCGGTTTTTCTCCCCATGTCGGCAAATTCCCTCAAAAAAATCCCTTCCCGTTCTTTTTCCATCCCATATTTTATTTATTTTATTTTATTTTATTTTATTTTATTTTATTTTTATCTTATTTTATTTTTATTTTTATTTTATTTTATTTTTCTTTTCTTTTCTTTTCTTTTCTTTTCTTTTCTTTTCTTTTCTTTTCTTTTCTTTTTATTTTATTTTATTTATTTCTATTTTTATTTTATTTTTATTCTATTTTATTTTATTTTTCTTTTCTTTTCTTTTCTTTTCTTTTCTTTTCTTTTCTTTTCTTTTCTTTTCTTTTCTTTTCTTTTATTTTTATTTTATTTTATTTTTATTTTATTTTTTTATTTTTATTTTTTATTTTATTTTATTTTTATTATTTTATTGTATTTTTATTATTTTATTTTATTTTATTTTAATTTTATTTTATTTTATTTTATTTTATTTATTTATTTTATTTTATTTTTATTTTATTTATTTTATTTATTTTATTTATTTTATTTAACTTTATTTCATTTTTATTTTATTTCATTTTATTTCATTTTCCCCCGGTTTTTTGCGGGATTTCCCGATTTTTTTTGCGTTTTTTCCCAATTTTTTGCGTTTTTCCCGATTTTTTCCCGGTTTTTTTTTTGTGTTTGCGGCCGCCGGCGGGATCTCGGGAAGGAGGAGCAGGGGAGGCATCGCGACATCTCTGGGGCAGAGCTGGGAAAGCTGGGAAAAAAAACACCCAGAATCGGCCGGGAAAACACCGGGAAAAAACCGGGAAAAATCCGGGATAAAACCGGGAAAAAACCTGGAAAAAACCGGGAAAAAACCGGGAAAAAACCTGGAAAAAAACGGGAAAAAAACGGGAAAAAAATCCGGGAGAAAATCCAGGAATCGGCGGGGAAGGAGCCGAGATCCGGCCGGGAAGGAAATTCAGGAATCAGCCGGGAATTGACCGGGAAGAAATTCCGGGAATTAAAGGGGAAGGAGCCGGGAATTGACCGGGTAGGAATTTCGGGAATCGGCCGGGAAAGGAGCGGGAAAAATCCGGGAAAAATCCGGGAAAAATCCGGGAATCGGCGGGGAAGAAACCGGGATTCGGCCGGGAATTGATCGGGAAGGAATTTCGGGAATCAGCCGGGAAAAAAAAACGGGAAAAAAACCGGGAAAGGATTTTGGGAATCAACCGGGAAGGAGCCGGAATTTGGCCGGGATTCCACCGGGATTCAGCCGGGAAGGAACCGGGAATTGACCGGGAAGGAATTTCGGGAATCAGCCGGGAAGGACCCGGGAAAGGACTTTGGGAATCAGCCGGGATTCAGCCGGGAAGGAATTTCGGGAATCAGCCGGGATTCGGGGAGGATTCGCCCGGGATTCAGCCGGGAATTGACCGGGAAGGAATTTCGGGAATCAGCCGGGATTCAGCCGGGAAGGATCGGGAATTGACCGGGAAGGAATTTCGGGATTCAGCCGGGAAGAAACCGGGAATTAATTCCGGGAATCAGCCGGGAAGAAACCGGGAAAGGACTTTGGGAATCAGCCGGGAATTGGCCGGGAATTGGCCGGGAAGGAATTTCGGGAATCAGCCGGGATTCGGGGAGGATTCGCCCGGGATTCAGCCGGGAATTGACCGGGAAGGAATTTCGGGAATCAGCCGGGAATCAGCCGGGAAGGACCGGGAATTAATTCCGGGAATCAGCCGGGAAGAAACCGGGAAAGGACTTTGGGAATCAGCCGGGATTCAGCGGGAAGGACCGGGAATTAATTCTGGGAATCAGCCAGGAAGAAACCGGGAAAGGATTTTGGGAATCGGCCGGGATTCAGCGGGAAGGACCGGGAATTAATTCCGGGAATCAGCCGGGAATCGGCCGGGAATCAGCCGGGAAGAAACCGGGAAAGGACTTTGGGAATCAGCCGGGATTCAGCGGGAAGGACCGGGAATTAATTCTGGGAATCAGCCGGGAATCGGCCGGGATTCAGCCGGGAAGAAACCGGGAAAGGACTTTGGGAATCGGCCGGGATTCAGCGGGAAGGACCGGGAATTAATTCCGGGAATCAGCCGGGAATCGGCCGGGAATCAGCCGGGAAGAAACCGGGAAAGGACTTTGGGAATCAGCCGGGATTCAGCGGGAAGGACCGGGAATTAATTCTGGGAATCAGCCGGGAATCGGCCGGGATTCAGCCGGGAAGAAACCGGGAAAGGACTTTGGGAATCGGCCGGGATTCAGCCGGGAAGGACCGGGAATTAATTCCGGGAATCAGCCGGGAAGAAACCGGGAAAGGACTTTGGGAATCGGCCGGGATTCAGCCGGGAAGGACCCGGGAATTGACCGGGAAGGAATTTCGGGAATCAGCCGGGAATTAGCCGGGAATTGACCGGGAATTAATTTCGGGAATCAGCCGGGAATTAGCCGGCAATTGACCGGGAAGGAATTCCAGGAATCCCACCCTCCCAAACTCCCCAAACCCCCGCATTTCCCCCGGACCGCAGCATCCTCCAAACCCCTGCCCGGCCATGCCGCGCTGAGCATCCCTCCTCAAAAAAAAACCCAAAAAAACCCCCAAAATCCCAGGAATTCTCCCCAAATCCCCATCAACCATGCCCAGGAACCGCGCCTTCTCGGAGCCCGAATTCTCAGCCGAATTCTCGGCCGATTACTCGCTGAGCTTCCCCTCGGATCCCGACGGGAGCGCGCTCCGCCGCCGCCGCTCCTCCCGCGAATCCCCGCGGGCGCCGTGCCCGTGCCTGCCGCGCTCCCGCCGCTTCTCCTTCTCTCCGGAATCCCTGGAAAAGCTCTACCAGACCTATTTCCGCCGCCAGCGCCACGAAACCCTGCTGGTCCTCGTCGTCTTCTCGGCCCTCTTCGACCTCTACATCCTCGGGATGTGCGCGGCGTTTTCCCGCTTGGAAAAGCTGCTCCCGGCTCTGGCCGCCCTCGGCGGGTTGGTGGCGCACGGGGCGATTTTCCTGCTGCTGAAATCGCGCGTTCTCCCCGAGGATTTTTCCCAGAAATTCCTTCCCTGCGGGCTCTGGGCGCTGACGGTGGCTCAGCTGTGGGGTTTGCTGGGCTGGGAGTTGCGGAGGAGTTTGGCGGAGCCGGTGGACACGGCGGGCTGGCAGGCGTTCTTCGCCTTCTCCTGCTTCCTGACGCTGCCGCTGCGCCTGGCGCGGATCCTGGGGCTGGCGGCCGCGTCCTGCGGCGGGCACGCCCTCGTCCTGGGCATCGTGGAGTTCCAGAGGGGGAGCCGCGGGGAGAGCGTGGATCGAGGGGAGGTGGCCAGGCAGGTGCGGGAACGGGGCGGGAATGGGGCGGGAATTCCGTGGATCGAGGGGAGGTGGCCAGGCAGGTGCGGGAATGGGGCGGGAATTGTGGAAAAGGGATGGGAATGGGGTGGGAATTCCATGGATTGAGGGGAGGTGGCCAGGCAGGTGCGGGAATGGGGCGGGAATGGGGTGGGAATGGGGTGGGAATGGGGTGAGAATTCCATGAATTGAGGGGAGGTGGCCAGGCAGGTGCGGGAACGGGGCGGGAATTGTGGAAAAGTGATGGGAATGGGGTGGGAAAGTTGGGAACGGGGTGGGAATTCCATGGATCGAGGGGTCTGGCAGGTGGAGGAATGGGGGCAGGAATGGGCTGGGAATGGGGTGGGAATGGACAGCGAATGGGGCAGGAATGGGCAGGGATTAGGTGGGAATGGGAACTGGGAATGGGGTGGGAATGAGGACTGGGAATGGTGGGAATTCCATGGATGGAGGTGTCAGGCAGGTGCGGGAATGGTGAAAAAGTGATGGGAATGGACCAGGAATGGGGACTGGGAATGGGGTGGGAATTCCATGGATCGAGGGGTTCAGGCCAGGCAGGTGCAGGAATGGGCTGGGAATGGTGGGAATGGGATGGGAATGGAATGGGAATGGGGTGGGAATTCCATGGATGGAGGGGTTCAGGCCAGGCAGGTGCGGGAATGGGGCAGGAATGGTGGGAATGGGAACTGGGAATGGGGTGGGAATGGACAGGAATGGAACAGGAATGAGGTGGGAATGGGAACTGGGAATGGGGTGGGAAAGGGGTCAGGGAATGGGGTGGGAATTCCATGGATTGAGGGGTTCTGGCCAGGCAGGTGCAGGAATGGGGCGGGAATGGGCTGGGAATGGTGGGAATGGGATGGGAATGGTGGGAATGGGGTGGGAATGGGGAGTGGGAATGGTGGGAATGGAAAGAGAATGGAATGGGAATGGACAGGGAATGGGGACTGGGAATGGAATGGGAATGGTGGGAATTGGTCAGGGAATGGGTTGGGAATGCTGGGAATGGGGCAGGGAATTGGGGAAAAGGGATGGGAATGGACAAGGAATGGGATGGGAATGGACCAGGAATGAGGACTGGAAATGGGGTGGGAATTCCATGGATGGAGGGGTTCAGGCCAGGCAGGTGCGGGAATGGGGCAGGAATGGTCAGGGAATGGGATGGGAATGGTGGGAATGGGATGGGAATGGAGCAGGAATGGGGTGGGAATGGAAAGAGAATGGAATGGGAATGGACAGGGACTGGACTGGGAATGGGGTGGGAATGGGGTGGGAATGGGGACTGGGAATGGGTTCAGGGAATAGGGACTGGGAATGGTGGGAATTCCATGGATGGAGGGGTTCAGGCCAGGCAGGTGCGGGAATGGAGCAGGAATGGGCTGGGAATGAAAAGGGAATGGAGTGGGAATTCCATGGATGGAGGCTCCGGCAGGTGCGGGAATGGGGATGAGAATGGTGGGAATGGGGTGGGAATTCCATGGATCGAGTGGTTCTGGCCAGGCAGGTGCAGGAATGGAACAGGAATGGACAGGGAATGGGGTGGGAATAGGATTTGGAGTTTTTCCCAGGATTTGGGATTCTGGATCAGGGCTTTTCCTGCAGGATTTGGGAACTGGGATCTCCTCGGTGTTGGAGCTTTTCCCGCAGGATTTTGGGATTTGGGATCGGAGTTTTCCCCACAGGATTTGGGATCTGGGATCTCCTCTATGCTGGAGCTTTTCCTGCAGAATTTTGGGATTTGGGATCGGAGTTTTTCCCACAGGATTTGGGATTCAGGGTTTGAGCTTTTTCCCCAAAAATTTGGGACCTGGGATTGGAGTTTTTCCTGCAGAATTCAGGATCCTGGATTGGAGATTTTCCCACAGAATTTGGGATTGGATTTTTTCCCACAGGATTTGGGATCAGGGATCTCCTCTATGTTGGGGCTTTTCCTGCAGAATTTGGGATTCAGGGTTTGAGCTTTTTCCCCAGAATTTGGGACCTGGGATTGGAGTTTTTCCTGCAGAATTTGGGATTTGGGATTGGAGATTTTCCCACAGAATTTGGGATTTGGGATCGGAGATTTTCCCACAGGATTTGGGATCTGGGATCTCCTCCATGTTGGGGCTTTTCCCACGGAATTTGGGATCTGGATCAGAACTTTTCCCACAGAATATTTGGGATTCGGGATTGGTCCTTTTCCTGCAGGATTTGGGATTGGAGATTTTCCTGCAGGATTTGGGATCAGGATTGGAGATTTTCCCACAGAATTTGGGACCTGGGATTGGAGTTTTTCCTGCAGAATTCAGGATCCTGGATTGGAGATTTTCCCACAGAATTTGGGACCTGGGATTGGAGTTTTACTGCAGAATTTTGGGATTTGGGATAGGAGATTTTCCCACAGAATTTGGGATTCAGGGTTTGAGCTTTTCCCCCAAAATTTGGGACCTGGGATTGGAGTTTTTTCCTGCAGAATTCAGGATCCTGGATTGGAGATTTTCCCACAGAATTTGGGATTTGGGATCGGAGTTTTTCCCACAGGATTTGGGATCTGGGATCTCCTCCATGTTGGGGCTTTTCCCACGGAATTTGGGATCTGGATCAGAACTTTTCCCGCAAAATATTTGGGATTCAGGATCGGTCCTTTTCCTGCAGGATTTGGGATTTGGGATTGGAGATTTTCCTGCAGGATTTGGGATCTGGGATTGGAGTTTTTCCCACAGAATTTGGGACCTGGGATTGGAGTTTTACTGCAGAATTTCGGGATTTGGGATCAGAACTTCTCCCACAGGATTTGGGATTTGAGATCGGAGTTTTTCCCACAGGATTTGGGATCCGGGATCTCCTCCATGTTGGGGCTTTTCCCACGGAATTTGGGATCTGGATCAGAACTTTTCCCGCAAAATATTTGGGATTCAGGATTGGTCCTTTTCCTGCAGAATTTGGGATTCAGGATTGGAGATTTTCCCAGAGAATTTTGGGATTTGGGATCAGAGCTTCTCCCACAGGATTTGGCATTTGGGATTGGAGTTTTTCCCACAGGATTTGGGATCTGGATCAGAACTTTTCCCGCAAAATATTTGGGATTCAGGATTGGTCCTTTTCCTGCAGAATTTGGGATTTGGGATTGGAGTTTTTTCCCACAGAATTTGGGATTCAGGGTTTGAGCTTTTTCCCCAGAATTTGGGACCTGGGATTGGAGTTTTACTGCAGAATTTTGGGATTTGGGATTGGAGATTTTCCCATGAATTTGGGATTCAGGGTTTGAGCTTTTTCCCCAGAATCTGGGATGTGAAATTGGAGATTTTCTGCAGAATTCAGGACCCTGGATTGGAGATTTTCCCACAGAATTTTGGGATTTGGGATCTGAGGTTTTCCCGCAGGATTTGGGATTTGGGATCGGAGTTTTTCCCGCAGAATTTGGGATTCAGGGTTTGAGCTTTTTCCACAGAATTTGGGACCTGGGATTGGAGTTTTTCCTGCAGAATTCAGGATCCTGGATTGGAGATTTTCCCACAGAATTTGGGATTTGGGATGGGAGTTTTTCCACAGGATTTGGGATCTGGGATCTCATCCAGGCTGGAGCTTTTCCCACGGAATTTGGGATCTGGATCAGAACTTTTCCCACAGAATTTTTGGGATTCAGGATCGGTCCTTTTCCTGCAGGATTTGGGATTTGGGATTGGAGCTTTTCCTGCAGGATTTGGGATTCAGGATTGGAGATTTTCCCACAGAATATTGGGATTTGGGATCGGAGCTTCTCCACAGGATTTGGGATCTGGGATTGGAGGTTTTCCCACAGAATTTTGGGATTTGGGATCAGAGCTTTTCCCACAGAATTTGGGATTTGGGATTGGAGATTTTTTTCCTACAGAATTTTGGGATTTGGGATCAGAGCTTTTCCCACAGAAATTGGGATTTGGGGCTGTCTCTGTGGTGGAGTTTTTCCCGCAGAATTTGGGATTTGGGATCAGAGCTTTTCTCACAAAATTTGGGATCTGGGAAGTGTTTTGGATCTCGGGAGACATCCGGAGAGATTTGTTTTTTGGGGATGAGACTCCCGGAAGGGCAGCAGGAATGGGATGGGTGAGAGGATTCCCGGGATTTTCAGAATTCCCTGGATTTTCAGGATTCCAATCCATGGGAACAGGACCCAATCCATAGGGACAGGATCCAATCCATGGGATGAGGATCCAACCCAAGGGTGGGATCCATCCCATGGATCTGGATCAATCCTGTGGGATCAGGATGCAATCCGTGGGATCAGGACCCAATCCATGGAGTCAGAATTTGATCCTTGGGGTCGGGATCCAATCCTTGGGATCAAGATCCAACCAATGGGATCAGGAGCCAGCCAATGGGATCAGAATTGAATCCATGGGAACGGGATCCAATGGGAACAAGATCCTTGGGAACAGAATTTAATCCATGGGATCAGGACCCAACCCAATGGGATCAGGATCCAATCCATGGGAATGGGAACAAATCCATGGGGACAGGACACAATCCAAGGATGGGATCCATCCCATGGATCTGGATCAATCCTGTGGGATCAGGATGCAATCCATGGAACTGGGATCCAATCAATGGAACTGGATCAATCCTGTGGGATCCGGACCCAATCCATGGAGTCAGAATTTGATCCTTGGGGACAGGATCCAATCCATGGGGTCAGGATCCAATCCATGGGGTCAGGATCCAGTCTGGGGGTCAGGACCCAATCCATAGGAACTGAATCCAATCCATAGGGTCAGAATCCAATCCATGGAATCAGGACCCAATCCATGGGAATGGGATCCAATCCATGGGATCAGGATCCAGTCCATGGGAATGGGAACAAATCCATGGGGACAGGACACAATCCAAGGATGGGATCCCTCCCATGGACCTGGATCAATCCTGTGGGATCAGGATGCAATCCATGGGATCTGGACATAATCCAAGGGATCAGGATGCAATCCATGGAACTGGGATCCAATCAATGGAACTGGATAAATCCTGGGGGATCCGGATCCAATCCATGAGAATGGGATTCAATCCATAAGGTCAGGATCCAATCCATGGGGTCAGGATCCAATCCATGGGGTCAGGACCCAATCCATGGGAACGGGATCCAATCCATGGGAACGGGATCCAATGGGAACACGATCCTTGGGAACAGAATTTGATCCATGGGATCAGGACCCGACCCAATGGGATCAAGGCCCAGCCAATGGGATCAGGATCAATCCTGTGGGATCAGGACCCAATCCATGGAATCGGGATCCAATCCATGGGGTCAGGATCCAATCCATGGGACCAGGATCCAATCCATGGAATTGGGATCCAATCAATGGAACTGGATCAATCCTGGGGGATCAGGACCAATCCCATGGGATCAGGGCCCAATCCATGGGGTCAGGATCCAATCCATGAGAATGGGATCCAATCCATGGGGTCAGGATCCAATCCATGGGGTCGGGACCCAATCCATGGGAATGGGAACAAATCCATGGGGACAGGACACAATCCAAGGATGGGATCCCTCCCATGGACCTGGGTCAATCCTGGGGGATCCAGGATCCAATCCATGAGAATGGGATTCAATCCATAAGGTCAGGATCCAATCCATGGGGTCAGGACCCAATCCATGGGCTCAGGATCCAATCCATGGGGACAGGATCCAATCCATGGGATCAGGATCCAATACTTGAGATCAGGATCCAACCAATGGGATCAGGAGCCAGCCAATGGGATCAGGATCCAATCCATGGGAACGGGATCCAATGGGAACACAATCCTTGGGAACCGAATTTAATCCATGGGATCAGGACCCAACCCAATGGGATCAGGACCCAACCCAATGGGATCAGGATCCAATCCATGAGAATGGGATTCAATCCCGTGGGATCAGGACCAATCCCATGGGATCAGGACCCAATCCATGGGAATGGGAACAAATCCATGGGGACAGGACACAATCCAAGGATGGGATCCCTCCCATGGATCTGAATCAATTCTGTGGGATCAGGATCCAATCCATGGGATCAGGAGCCAGCCAATGGGATCAGGATCCAATCCATGGGAACGGGATCCAATGGGAACAAGATCCTTGGGAACAGAATTTAATCCATGGGATCAGGACCCAACCCAATGGGATCAAGGCCCAGCCAATGGGATCAGGATCAATCCCGTGGGATCGTGACCAATCCAGGAAGTCAATTCCCAATCCCATGGGATCAGGACCCAATCCAGGGGGTCAGGATCCAATCCATGGGATCCAATCCAATCCATGGGATCAGGACCCCATCCATCGAGTCAGGATCCAATCCATGGGGTCAGGATCCAGTCCAGGGGTCTTTGGGATCAAGATCCAACCAATGGGATCAGGAGCCAGCCAATGGGGACAGGATCCAATCCATGGGATCAGCATCCAATCCATGGGAACGGGATCCAATGGGAACAAGATCCTTGGGAACAGAATTTAATCCATGGGATCAGGACCCAACCCAATGGGATCAAGGCCCAGCCAATGGGATCAGGACCAATCCTGTGGGATCAGGACCAATCCTGGGGGATCAGGACCAATCCTGGGGGATCAGGACCCAATCCCATGGGATCAGGACCCAATCCAGGGGGTCAGGATCCAATCCATGGAGTCAGGATCCAATCCATGGGGGCAGGATCCAGTCCAGGGGTCTTTGGGATCAAGATCCAACCAATGGGATCAGGAGCCAGCCAATGGGATCAGGATCCAATCCATGGGGTCAGAATCCAATCTATGGGAACGGGATCCAATGGGAACACGATCCTTGGGAACAGAATTTAATCCATGGGATCAGGGCCCAACCCAATGGGATCAGGATCCAATCCACGGGGTCAGGATCCAATCCATGGGAATGGGAACAAATCCATGGGGACAGGACACAATCCAAGGATGGGATCCCTCCCATGGATCTGGATCAATTCTGTGGGGTCAGGATCCAATCCATGGGATAAGAATCCAATCCATGGGATCAGAATCCAATCCATGGGAACGGGATCCAATGGGATCACGATCCTTGGGAACAGAATTTAATCCATGGGATCAGGACCCAACCCAATGGGATCAGGATCAATCCTGTGGGATCAGGATCAATCCCACGGGATCAGGACCCCACCCTAGGATGGGCTCCACCCCCTGGACCTGCACCCAATCCTGTGGGATCAATCCCGGGATCCACCCCTGCCCTGGAATTCCTGGTGGGACACACCGGAACCTTTCCCAGATTTTTGGCCATTCCCGGGAATGCGGATTCAGAGCCCCGGCCATGGTTTTTTCCAGAACTTTTGCCCTGGAATTCCCGATATTTATCCCAAAATGGGGCTTTGGCCCCGGAATTCCTGATATTTATCCCAAAATGGGGCTTTGGCCCCGGAATTCCTGATATTTATCCCAAAATGGGGCTTTTGCCCTGGAATTCCTGATGTTTATCCCAAAATGGGGATTTTGCCCTGGAATTCCTGATGTTTATCCCAAAATGGGGATTTTGCCCTGGAATTCCTGATGTTTATCCCAAAATGGGGCTTTTGCCCTGGAATTCCTGATACTTATCCCAAAATGGGGCTTTTGACCTGGAATTCCTGGTATTTATCCCAAAATGGGGTTTTGCCCTGGAATTCCTGATATTTATCCCAAAATGGGGCTTTGGCCTTGGAATTCCTGATGGTGGACCTGCTCATCCTGGAATTCCTCCTTGTTCATCCTGGAGATCCCAAATTCCTGCTCTTTGTTCCCAAAAATCCTGCGATCCCAAAAATCCTGCGATCCCAAATTCCTCCTGGTTTTTCCTAAGGATCCTGTGATCCCAAATTCCTGCTCTTTGTTCCCAAAAATCCTGTGATCCCAAATGCCAGACCTTTCATCCTGGAGATCCCATGATCCCAAATTCCTGCTCTTTGTTCCCAAAAATCCTGCGATCCCAAATTCCTGCTGGTTTTTCCCGAAGATCCTGTGATCCCAAATTCCTGCTCTTTCATCCTGAATATTCCACAATTCCAAACTCCCGCGGTTTTCTCTCAAAAACCCCATGATCCCAAATTCCTGCAAGTTCTTCCCAAAGATTCTGCGATCCCAAATTCCTGTTGTTTATTCCCAAAAATCCTGTGATCCCAAATGCCAGACCTTTCATCCTGGAGATCCCATGATCCCAAATTCTCCCTCTCTCTTCCCAAAGATCCTCTGACCCTAAATTTCCACTTTTTTTCCCAAAGATCCTGTGATCCCAAATTCCCACAAGTTCTTCCCAAAGATCCTGAGATCCCAAATTCCTGCTCTTTGTTCCCAAAAATCCTGGGATCCCAAATTCCTGCTCTTTGTTCCCAAAAATCCTGCCATCCCAAATTCCTGCTGGTTTTCCCCAAAGATCCTGTGATCCCAAATTCCTGCTCTTTCATCCTGAATATTCCACAATTCCAAACTCCCGCGGTTTTCTCTCAAAAACCCCATGATCCCAAATTCCCACAAGTTCTTCCCAAAGATCCTCTGATCCCAAATTCCTGCTGTTTGTTCCCAAAAATCCTGTGATCCCAAATGCCAGACCTTTCATCCTGCAGATCCCATGATCCCAAATTCTCCCTCTCTCTTCCCAAAGATCCTTTGACCCTAAATTTCCACTTTTTTTTCCCAAAAATCCTGCGATCCCAAATTCCTGCTGGTTTTTCCTAAGGATCCCGTGATCCCAAATTCCTGCTCTTTGTTCCCAAAAATCCTGCGATCCCAAATTCCAGAGCTTTCATCCTGGAGATCCCATGATCCCAAATTCTCCCTCTCTCTTCCCAAAGATCCTCTGACCCCAAATTTCCACTTTTTTTTCCCAAAAATCCTGCGATCCCAAATTCCTGCTCTTTGTTCCCAAAGATCCCATGACCCCAAATTCCTGCTCTTTGTTCCCAAAAATCCTGCGATCCCAAATTCCTCTTCTTTGTTCCCAAATATCCCCTGATCCCAAATCCCTGCCGTTCCATTACGAGTATCTCTGGATCCCAAATTCCCACTAAGTATCCCAAAAATCCTGGGATCCCAAATTCCTGCTCTTTCATCCCAGAGATCCCATGATCCCAAATTCCTCCTCTTTAATGCCAAATATCCCACAATTCCACATTCCTGGTGTTTTCTCCCAAAAATCCCAAGATCCCAAATTCCCAAAGATCCTGTGTTCCCAAATTCCTGCTCTTTAATTCTGAGTATCCCATGATCCCAAATTCCCAGCTTTTTCTTCCCAAAGATCCCAAATTCCCACTGTTTTCCCCCAAAGATCCTCTGCCCCAAAATCCCGCCATTTTTCCTGAAAGATGCTGTGATCCCAAATTCCTGCTGTTCCCAAAAATCCTGGGATCCCAAATGCCAGCTCTTTTATCCCAGTGATCCCTGGATCCCAAATTCCTGCTCTTTCATTCCAAATATTCCACAATTCCAAATTCCTGCTGTTTCCTCCCAAATATCCCATGGTCCCAAATTCCCACTCTTTCTTCCCAAAGATCCTCTGACCCCGAATTCCCATTCTTTCTTCCTGAAGGTCCCATGATCCCAAATTCCTGCTCTTTCTTCCCAAAGATCCTGGGATCCCAAATTCCTGCTGTTTATTCCCAAAAATCCTGTGATCCCAAATGCCAGACCTTTCATCCTGGAGATCCCATGATCCCAAATTCCTGCTCTTTCTTCCCAAAGATCCCCTGACCCTAAATTTCCACTTTTTTTCCCAAAAATCCTGCGATCCCAAATTCCCACTCTTTCTTCCTGAAAATCCCGTGATCCCAAATTCCTGCTCTTTGTTCCCAAAAATCCTGCGATCCCAAATTCCTGCTGGTTTTTCCTGAAGATCCTGTGATCCCAAATTCCTGCTGTTTTTTCCCAAAAATCCTGTGATCCCAAATGCCAGACCTTCCATCCTGGAGATCCCATGATCCCAAATTCTCCCTCTCTCTTCCCAAAGATCCCCTGACCCTAAATTTCCACTTTTTTTCCCCCAAAATCCTGGGATCCCAAATGTCAGCTCTTTTATCCCAATGATCCCGTGTTCCCAAATTCCTCCTCTTTAATGCCAAATATCCCACAATTCCACATTCCTGCTGTTTTCTCCCAAAAACCCCAAGATCCCAAATTCCCAAAGATCCCGTGTTCCCAAATTCCTGCACTTTAATTCTGAATATCCCATGATCCCAAATTCCCAGCTTTTTCTTCCCAAAGATCCCAAATTCCCACTGTTTTCCCCCAAAGATCCTCTGACCCAAAATCCCGCCATTTTTCCTGAAAGATGCTGTGATCCCAAATTCCTGCTGTTCCCAAAAATCCTGCGATCCCAAATGCCAGCTCTTTTATCCCAGTGATCCCTGGATCCCAAATTCCTGCTCTTTCATCCCAAATATTCCACAATTCCAAATTCCTGCTGTTTCCTCCCAAATATCCCATGGTCCCAAATTCCCACTCTTTCTTCCCAAAGATCCTCTGACCCCGAATTCCCACTGTTTATTCCCAAAGATCCTGTGATTCCAAATTCCTGCTGTTTATTCCCAAAGATCCTGTGATCCCAAATTCCTGCTGTTTATTCCCAAAAATCCTGTGATCCCAAATTCCTGCTCTTTCATCCTGAATATTCCACAATTCCAAACTCCCGCGGTTTTCTCTCAAAAATCCCACGATCCCAAATTCCCACAAGGTCTTCCCAAAGATCCTGTGATCCCAAATTCCCGCTGTTTATTCCCAAAAATCCTGTGATCCCAAATGCCAGACCTTTCATCCTGGAGATCCCATGATCCCAAATTCTCTCTCTCTCTTCCCAAAGATCCTCTGACCCCAAATTTCCACTTTTTTTCCCCAAAATCCTGGGATCCCAAATTCCTGCTGTTTTATCCCAATGATCCCGTGTTCCCAAATTCCTCCTCTTTAATGCCAAATATCCCACAATTCCACATTCCTGCTGTTTTCTCCCAAAAATCCCAAGATCCCAAATTCCCAAAGATCCCGTGTTCCCAAATTCCTGCTCTTTAATTCTGAATATCCCATGATCCCAAATTCCCAGCTTTTTCTTCCCAAAGATCCCAAATTCCCACTGTTTCCCCCCAAAGATCCTCTGCCCCAAAATCCCGCCATTTTTCCTGAAAGATGCTGTGATCCCAAATTCCTGCTGTTTATTCCCAAAAATCCTGGGATCCCAAATGCCAGCTCTTTTATCCCAGTGATCCCTGGATCCCAAATTCCTGCTCTTTCATCCCAAATATTCCACAATTCCAAATTCCTGCTGTTTCCTCCCAAATATCCCATGGTCCCAAATTCCCACTCTTTCTTCCCAAAGATCCTCTGACCCCGAATTCCCACTCTTTCTTCCTGAAGGTCCCATGATCCCAAATTCCTGCTCTTTCTTCCCAAAGATCCTGGGATCCCAAATTCCTGCTCTTTGTTCCCAAAAATCCTGAGATCCCAAATGCCAGACCTTTCATCCCAGAGATCCCATAATCCCAAATTCCTGCTCTTTCATCCTAAATATTCCACAATTCCAAATTCCTGCTGTTCCATCTCGAAGCTCCCGCAATCCCAAATTCCTGCTGTTCCACCCCAAATATCCCGAATATCCCAAATTCCTGCTGTTCAATCCTGAGCATCCCTGATCCCAAATTCCCACTGTTTAAACCTGAGATCCCAAATTCCCTTGATTCCACCCCAAAGATCCTGAGATCCCAAATCCCTGCCCTTCCGTTCCCAGAGACCCCTGATCCCAAATTCCCGGTCTTTCATCCTGAATATCCCTTGATCCCAAATTCCTGCTTTTTCATCCCAAAGATTCCACAATCCCAAATTCCCGAAGATCCCGCGCTCCCAAATTCCTGCTGGTTCATCCTGAGTATCCCATGATCCCAAATTCCTCCTCTTTCTTCCCAAACTTCCTGTGACCCCAAATTTCTGCCATTTCACCCCAATTTTCCGGAATATCCCAAATTCCTGCTCTTCAATCCTGAGCATCCCTGATCCCAAATTCCCACTGTTTAAACCTGAGATCCCAAATTCCCCTGATTCCACCCCAAAGATCCTGAGATCCCAAATCCCTGCCCTTCCTTTCCCAGAGACCCCCTGATCCCAAATTCCCGGTCTTTCATCCTGAATATCCCTTGATCCCAAATTCCTGCTTTTTCATCCCAAAGGTCCCGTGATCCCAAATTCCTGACATTCCTCCCCAAAAATCCCATGATTACAAATTCCCACTGCTGCGTCCCAAAGATTCCATGATCCCAAATTCCCGAAGATCCTGCGCTCCCAAATTCCTGCTGGTTCATCCTGAATATCCCATGATCCCAAATTCCTCCTCTTTCTTCCCAAACTTCCTGTGACCCCAAATTTCTGCCATTTCACCCCAATTATCCCGAATATCCCACATTCCTGCTGTTCATTCCTGAGTGTCCCTGATCCCAAATCCCCGCTGTTCGATCCCAAATATTCCACGATCCCAAATTCCAGCTGTTCCATCCCGAATATCCCGTGATGATCCCAAATTCCAGAATATCCCTAATATCTCAAATTCCTGAATATTCCAAATACCCCAAATTCCCCAAAATCCCAAATATCCAAAATTCCCAAATATCCCAAATACCCCCAAAATTCCCAAATATCCCAAATTCCCAGATATCCCAAAAATTCCCAAATTTTGGTGTCCAACGTGGCGCTGTACGTGTGTGCACGGCGGCCATGATGGTGGGCGCCATGTCGTACGTCATGGCTGACCGGAAGCCATTCCTCCCAAATCCCACTGTTCCATCCTGAATATCCCAAATATCCCAAAT
This sequence comes from Zonotrichia albicollis, assembly GCF_047830755.1. Taxonomy (NCBI): domain Eukaryota; kingdom Metazoa; phylum Chordata; class Aves; order Passeriformes; family Passerellidae; genus Zonotrichia; species Zonotrichia albicollis. The sequence continues at coordinate 58,295 of NW_027428368.1, read as the reverse complement.
TCCCAAATATCCCAAAGACCCCAAAAATTCCCAAATTTTGGTGTCCAACGTGGCGCTGTACACGTGCGCAGTGGCCATGATGGTGGGCGCCATGTTGTACGTCATGGCTGACCGGAAGCACCGGAAGCCCTTCCTCCCAAATCCCGGTGTTCCATCCCAAATTCCTGAATATCCCAAATATCCCAAATTCCCAGATTTTGGTGTTTCCCGTCCCCAGCTGCTGTCCAACATGGCGCTGTATGCGGCGGCCATGATGGTGGGCGCCATGTCGTGCGTCATGGCCGACCGGAAGCACCGGAAGCCATTCCTCCCAAATCCCACTGTTCCATCCTGAATATCCCAAAATTCCCAAATATCCCAAATATCCTAAAGACCCCAAAAATTCCCAAATTTTGCTGTCCAATATGGCGCTGTACGTGTGTGCGCGGCGGCCATGATGGTGGGCGCCATGTTGTGCGTCATGGCCGACCGGAAGCACCAGAAGCCGTCCCTCCCAAATCCCACTGTTCCATCCCAAATATCCCAAATTTTGGGAAAAATGCCCAGATTTTGGGAAAAATTCCCAGATTTTGGTGTTTCCCGTCCCCACAGCTGCTGTCCAACGTGGCGCTGTACGCGGCGGCCATGATGGTGGGCGCCATGTTGTGCGTCATGGCCGATCGGAAGCCATTCCTCCCAAATCCCACTGTTCCATCCTGAATATCCCAAATTCCCAAATTCCCAAATATCCCAAAGACCCCCAAAATTCCCAAATTTTGGTGTCCAACGTGGCACTGTATGCGGTGGCCATGATGGTGGGCGCCATGTCGTACATCATGGCCGACCGGAAGCACCGGAAGGCGTCCCTCCCAAATCCCACTGTTCCATCCTGAATATCCCAAATATCCCAAATTCCCAAATATCCTAAAGACCCCAAAAATTCCCAAATTTTGGTGTCCAACGTGGCGCTGTAGGCGTGTGCGCGGCGGCCATGATGGTGGGCGCCATGTCGTGCGTCATGGCCGACCGGAAGCACCGGAAGCCGTCCCTCCCAAATCCCACTGTTCCATCCTGAATATCCCAAATATCCCAAATTCCCAAATATCCAAAAGACCCCAAAAATTCCCAAATTTTGCTGTCCAACGTGGCGCTCTACGTATGTGCACGGCGGCCATGATGGTGGGCGCCATGTCGTACGTCATGGCCGACCGGAAGCACCGGAAGCCGTCCCTCCCAAATCCTGGTGTTCCATCCCAAATATCCCAAATTTTGGTGTCCAACGTGGCGCTGTACATGTGCACGGCAGCCATGATGGTGGGCGCCATGTTATGCGTCATGGCCGACCTGAAGCACCGGAAGCCATTCCTCCCAAATCCTGGTGTTCCATCCTGAATATCCCAAATTCCCAAATACCCCAAATATCCCAAATACCCCAAAAATTCCCAAATTTTGGTGTCCAACGTGGCGCTGTATGTGTGTGCACGGCGGCCATGATGGTGGGCGCCATGTTGTACGTCATGGCCGACCGGAAGCACCGGAAGCCGTCCCTCCCAAATCCCACTGTTCCATCCTGAATATCCCAAATTCCCAAATTCCCAAATATCCCAAATACCCCCAAAAATTCCCAAATTTTGGTGTCCAACGTGGCGCTGTACGTGTGTGCGCGGCGGCCATGATGGTGGGCGCCATGTTGTGCGTCATGGCCGACCGGAAGCACCGGAAGCCATTCCTCCCAAATCCCACTGTTCCATCCTGAATATCCCAAATTCCCAAATATTCTAAAGACCCCAAAAATTCCCAAATTTTGGTGTCCAACGTGGCGCTGTACGTGTGTGCGGCGGCCATGATGGTGGGCGCCATGTTGTGCATCATGGCCAACCAGAAGCACCGGAAGCCGTCTCTCCCAAACCCTGGTGTTCCATCCCAAATATCCCAAATATTCCCAGATTTTGGGAAAAATTCCCAGATTTTGGTGTTTCCCATCCCCACAGCTGCTGTCCAACGTGGCGCTGTACGCGGCGGCCATGATGGTGGGCGCCATGTCGTACGTCATGGCCGACCGGAAGCACCGGAAGCCATTCCTCCCAAATCCCACTGTTCCATCCTGAATATCCTAAATTCCCAAATATCCCAAATACCCCAAAAATTCCCAAATTTTGATGTCCAACGTGTCGCTGTACCCGTGTGCGGCGGCCATGATGGTGGGCGCCATGTCGTGCGTCATGGCCGACCGGAAGCACCGGAAGCCATCCCTCCCAAATCCTGGTGTTCCATCCCAAATATCCCAAATTTTGGGAAAAATCCCTAGATTTTGGGAAGAATTCCCAGATATTGGTGTTTCCCGTCCCCAGCTGCTGTCCAACGTGGCGCTGTACGCGGCGGCCATGATGGTGGGCGCCATGTCGTACGTCATGGCCGACCGGAAGCACCGGAAGCCATTCCTCCCAAATCCCACTGTTCCATCCTGAATATCCCAAATATCCCAAATTCCCAAATATCCCGAATACCCCAAAAATTCCCAAATTTTGCTGTCCAACGTGGCGGTGTATATGTGTGCGCGGCGGCCATGATGGTGGGCGCCATGTCGTATGTCATGGCCGACCGGAAGCACCGGAAGCCGTTCCTCCCAAATCCCACTGTTCCATCCTGAATATCCCAAATATCCTAAATTCCCAAATATCCCAAATATCCCAAAAATTCCCAAATTTTGGCGTCCAACGTGGCGCTGTACGCGTGTGCGCGGCGGCCATGATGGTGGGCGCCATGTCGTACATCATGGCCGACCAGAAGCACCGGAAGCCGTTCCTCCCAAACCCTGGTGTTCCATCCCAAATTCCCAAATATCCCAAATTCCCAAATATCCCAAATACCCCAAAAATTCCCAAATTTTGGCGTCCAACGTGTCGCTGTACGCGTGTGCGCGGCGGCCATGATGGTGGGCGCCATGTTGTGCGTCATGGCCGACCGGAAGCACCGGAAGCCATTCCTCCCAAATCCCGGTGTTCCATCCCAAATTCTTGAATATCCCAAATATCCCAAATTGTCAGATTTTGGGAAAAATTCCCAGATTTTGATGTTTCCTGTCCCCAGCTGCTGTCCAACGGGGCGCTGTACGCGGCGGCCATGATGGTGGGCGCCATGTCGTACGTCATGGCCGACCGGAAGCACCGGAAGCCGTTCCTCCCAAATCCTGGTGTTCCATCCCAAATATCCCAAATTCCCAAATATCCCAAATACCCCAAAAATTCCCAAATTTTGGTGTCCAACGTGGCGCTGTACGCGGCGGCCATGATGGTGGGCGCCATGTTGTACGTCATGGCCGACCGGAAGCACCGGAAGCCATTCCTCCCAAATCCCACTGTTCCATCCCAAATATCCCAAATTCCCAAATATCCTAAAGACCCCAAAAATTCCCAAATTTTGGTGTCCAACGTGGCGCTGTACGTGTGTGCACGGCGGCCATGATGGTGGGCGCCATGTCGTACGTCATGGCCGACCGGAAGCACCGGAAGCCGTCCCTCCCAAATCCCACTGTTCCATCCCAAATATCCCAAAAATTCCCAAATTTTGGGAAAAATTCCCAGATTTTGGTGTTCCCCGTCCCCACAGTTGCTGTCCAACGTGGCGCTGTACGCGGCGGCCATGATGGTGGGCGCCATGTCGTACGTCATGGCCGACCGGAAGCACCGGAAGGCGTTCCTGGAGGCGCGGCAGTCGCTGGAGGTGAAACTGAACCTGGAGGAGCAGAGCCAGCAGCAGGTGGGGACATGGCGGGAATTGTGGGAATTGGGAATTGGGATTTTGGGATTGGGAATTTGGGATGGGGATTGCAATTGGGATTGGGAATGGGAATGGGATTGGGATTGGGAATTTGGGATTGAGGTCAAACAGAACCTGGAGGAGCAGAGCCAGCAGCAGGAGGAGACGGACAGCGGGAAATTTGGGAATTGGGATTTTGGGATTGGGATTGGGAATTGAGAATGGGAATGGGCGCAGGAAGGTGGGAATTGGGATTGGGAATGGGAATTTGGGATTGAGGTCAAACAGAACCTGGAGGAGCAGAGCCAGCAGCAGGAGGAGACGGACAGCGGGAAATTTGGGAATTGGGATTTTGGGATTGGGATTGGGAATTGAGAATGGGAATGGGCGCAGGAAGGTGGGAATTGGGATTGGGAATGGGATCAAACTGAACCTGGAGGAGCAGAGCCAGCAGCAGATGGGGACGGACAGCGGGAAATTTGGGAATTGGGATTTTGGGATTGGGAATTTGGGATGGGGATTGCAATTGGGATTGGGATTGGGAATGGGATTGGGAATGGCAATTTGGGATTGAGGTCAAAGTCAACCTGGAGGAGCAGAGCCAGCAGCAGGTGGGGACGGACAGGGGGAAATTTGGGAATTGGGATTTTGGGATTGGGAATTTGGGAATTGAGAACAGGAATGGGGGCTGGAAGGTGGGAATTGGGATTGGGATTGGGATTGGGATTGAGGTCAAACTGAACCTGGAGGAGCAGAGCCAGCAGCAGGTGGGGATGGACAGAGGGAATTTGGGAATTGGGATTTTGGGATTGGGATAGAAAATTGAGAACGGGAATGGGAGCAGGAAGGTGGGAATTGGGAGTGGGAATGGGAATGGGATTGGGAATGGGAATTTGGGATTGAGGTGAAACTCAACCTGGAGGAGCAGAGCCAGCAGCAGGTGGGGACGGACAGCGGGAAATTTGGGAATTGGGATTTTGGGATTGGGAATTTGGGATGGGAATTGCAATTGGGATTGGGATTGGGATTGGGAATGGGAATGGGAATTTGGGATTGAGGTCAAAGTCAACCTGGAGGAGCAGAGCCAGCAGCAGGTGGGGATGGACAGGGGAAATTGTGGGAATTGGGAATGGGAATGGGAATTTGGGATTGAGGTCAAACTGAACCTGGAGGAGCAGAGCCAGCAGCAGGTGGGGACGGACAGCGGGAAATTTGGGAATTGGGATTTTGGGATTGGGAATTTGGGATGGGGATTGGAGTTGGGAATGGGAATGGGAATTTGGGATTAAGGTGAAACTCAACCTGGAGGAGCAGAGCCAGCAGCAGGTGGGGACATGGCGGGAATTGTGGGAATTGGGATTGGGATTGGGAATTTGGGATGGGAATTGCAATTGGGAATGGGATTGGGAATGGGATTGGGAATGGGAATTTGGGATTGAGGTGAAACTCAACCTGGAGGAGCAGAGCCAGCAGCAGGTGGGGACGGACAGGGGGAAATTTGGGAATTGGGATTTTGGAATTGGGAATTGGGAATGGGATTGGGGTTGGGAATGGGAATGGGAATTTGGGATTGAGGTCAAACTCAACCTGGAGGAGCAGAGCCAGCAGCAGGTGGGGAAGGACTTGGGAATGTGGGAATGTGGGAATATGGGAATGGGAATGGATTTGGGATTGGGGATGGGAATTTGGGATTGAGATTGCAATTGGGATTGGGAATGGGAATTTGGGATTGAGGTCAAACTGAACCTGGAGGAGCAGAGCCAGCAGCAGGTGGGGACGGACAGCGGGAATTTGGGAATGTGGGAATGGGAATGGGATTGGGAATTGGAACGAGATTGGGAATGGGAATTTGGGATTGATGTCAAAGTCAACCTGGAGGGGACAGGGACACTGGGAATCGCATCCTGGGAATGGGGACAGGGACACGGAGCCATTCCTTGGGAATGTTCTGGGAATGGGGACAGGGACATGGAGTCCTTCTTTGGGAATGGGGACAGGGACACCGGAATTTCCATCTAGGAAGGGGGACAGGGACACGGGAATGTTCCTTGGGAATGGGGACAGGGACACGGGAATCTCCTCCTTGGAATGGGGACAGGGACACAGAGCCATTCCTTGGGAATGGGGACAGGGACACGGGAATTTCCATCTGGGAATGGGGACAGGGACACAGAGCTGTTCCTTGGGAATGGGGACAGGGACACTGGGAATTTCCATCTAGGAAGGGGGACAGGGACACGGGGCCATTCCTTGGGAATGGGGACAGGGACACGGGAATGTCCTTGGGAATGGGGACAGGGACACGGAGCCGTTCCTTGGGAATGGGGACAGGGACACTGGGAATTTCCATCTGGGAATGGGGACAGGGACACAGAGCTGTTCCTTGGGAATCTCCTGGGAATGGGGACAGGGACACGGAGCCATTCCTTGGGAATGGGGACAGGGACACAGAGCTGTTCCTTGGGAATCTCCTGGGAATGGGGACAGGGACACGGGAATGTCCTTGGAATGGGGACAGGGACATGGAGACTTTCCCTGGAATTGGGGACAGGGACACAGAGTTGTCCCTTGGGAATGGGGACAGGGACACTGGGAATTTCCATCTGGGAATGGGGACAGGGACACGGAGCTGTTCCTTGGGAATGGGGACAGGGACATGGGAATGTTCCTTGGGAATGGGGACAGGGACACGGGAATTTCCTCCTGGGAATGGGGACAGGGACATTGGGAACTTCCTCCTGGGAATGGGGACAGGGACACAGAACTGTTCCTTGGGAATCTCCTCCTTGGGAATGGGCACAGGGACATGGGAATTTCCATCTGGGAATGGGGACAGGGACACGGAGCTGTTCCTCGGGAATGTTCTGGGAATGAGAACAGGGACACGGGAATCTTTTCCTTGGGAATGGGGACAGGGACACAGGGTTCTTTTCTTGGGAATGGGGACAGGGACACGGAACTGTTACTTGGAAATGAGGACAGGGGCATGGGACTGATCCTTGGGAATGGGGACATGGACAGGGAGCTGTTCCTTGGGAATGTTCTGGGAATGGGGACAGGGACATGGGAATCTCCTCCTGGGAATGGGGACAGGGACATGGAGCTGTTCCTTGGGAATCTCCTCCTGGGAATGGGCACAGGGACCCGGAGCCGTTGCTCCGGTGACGGTGGTGCCGCACGCCGGCGTTTGTTCCCGGTGGCATTCCCGGGTTCCCAGGGGAAACTGCACCTCGTTAGCTGAGTTCCGTGTGTGCCATGGAAATCAATCCCTGATCCAGGGATATCGATCCTTGATCAATCCCTGATCGATCACTGATCCAGGGATATCGATCCCTGATCAATCACTGATCAATCACTGATCCGGGGATATCGATCACTGATCAATCACTGATCCAGGGATATCGATCCTTGATCAATCCCTGATTGATCCCTGATCTAGGGATATTGATCCCTGAACAATCCCTTATCCAGGGATATCGATCCCTGATCAATCACTGATCCAGGGATATCGATTCCTGATCAATTCCTGATCCGGGGATATCGATCCTTGATCCAGGAATATCAATCCCTGATCAATCACTGATCCAGGGATATCGATCGCTGATCAATCCCTGATCCAGGGATATCGATCCCTGATCTGTCCCATGATTCAGGGATATCGATCCCTGATCGATCACTGATCCAGGGATATCGATCCCTGATCAATCCCTGATCAATCCCTGATCAATCCCTGATCCAGGGATATCGATCACTGATCAATCCCTGATCCAGGGATATCGATTCCTGATCAATCACTGATCCAGGGATATCGATCCCTGATCAATCCCTGATCCATCCCTGATCCAGGGATATTGATCTCTGATCTGTCCCATGATCCAGGGATATTGATCCCTGATCCATCCCTGATTGATCCCTGATCCAGGGTTATTGATTCCTGATCCATCCCTGATCCAGGGTTATTGATCCCTGATCCATCCCTGATCCACTCCTGGATGTGGGATTTGGAATTTGGAGTTTGGAATGGGAGATTTGTGATGTGGGATGTGGGATTTGGGATCTGGGATGTGAAATTTGGGATTTGGAATCCAGGATGTGAAATTTGGGATGTGGGATTTGAGATGTAGGATCTGGATCTGGGATTTGGGTTGTGGGATTTGGGATGTGGGATTTGGAATCCAGGATGTGAAATTTGGGATGTGGGATGTGGGATTTGAGAGTGGACCTTCAATCCCATCCCATTCCCACCCCACCATCCCAGGGTGATCCAAATTTTCCCTGGAATTTCTCATTTTCCCCCCAGAATTCCCAAACTTTTTTTCCCCCCGAATTCCTGACATTTTTCCCCCCAGAATTCCTGATCTTTTCCCTGTAATTCCCGACATTTTTTGGCTGTAATTCCCAACAACTTTTCCCCCGGAATTCCTGACATTTTCCCCCTGTAATTCCCAACATCTTTTCTCCAGGAATTCCTGACGTCTTTTCCCCTCGAATTCCTGATTTTTTCCCTGTAATTCCAAACATTTCCCCATGGAATTCCTGATGTTTTATCCCCCAAAATTTCTGATTTTTTCCCCGACTTTTCAACACAGAACTCCCGACATTTTTTCCCCCAGAATTCCTGATTTTTCCCCTGTAATTCCAAATATTTTCCTTTGAAATTTCTGACGTTTTTTCCCCCAGAATTCCTGACATTTTTTCCCCCCAAAATTCCTGATTTTTTCCCAGTAATTCCCGACCATTTTCCCCCAGAATTCCTGACAATTTTCCCTGTAATTCCCGACATTTTTTTCCCCAGAATTCCTGATTTTTTTCTCTGTAATTCCTGATATTTTTCCCTGTAATTCCCAACATCTTTTCTCCAGGAATTCTTGATGGTTTTTTCCCCCAGAATTCCTGATTTTTTCCCTGTAATTACCAACAGTTTTTATTGGAATTCCCAACATTTTTCCCCTGAATTCCCAACATTTTTTCCCCCAAAATTCCTGATTTTTTTCCCTGTAATTCCCAACACCTTTTCTCCAGGAATTCCTGACATTTTATCCCCCAAAATTTCTGATTTTTTCCCTGTAAACCTATATGTTTCAACACAGAACTCCCGACATTTTTTTCCCCAAAATTCCTGATTTTTTTCCCTGTAATTCCCATCATTTTCCCCTGCAAATTCCCATCCTTTTCCCATGGAATTCCCGATGTTTCTTCCCCCGGAATTCCTGATTTTTTTCCCTGTAATTCCAAACATTTCCCCGTGGAATTCCTGACATTTTATCCCCCAAAATTTCTGATTTTTTTCCCTGCAAACCCCGACCTTTCAACACAGAATTCCCGACATTTTTTCCCCCAAAATTCCTGATTTTTTCCCAGTAATTCCCGACCATTTTCCCCCAGAATTCCTGACATTTTTCCCTGTAATTCCCGACATTTTTTCCCCCAAAATTCCCGATTTTTTCCCCAGCAATCCCCACCATTTCCCCCTGCAATTCCTGCCCTTTTCCCACAGAATTCCCGATGTTTTTTCCCCAGAATTTCTGATTTTTTTCCCTGTAATTCCAAACATTTCCCCGTGGAATTCCTGACATTTTATCCCCCAAAATTTCTGATTTTTTTCCCTGTAAACCCCGACGTTTCAACACAGAACTCCTGACATTTTTTCCCCCCAAAATTCCTGATTTTTTCCCTGCAATCCCCACCATTTCCCCCTGCAATTCCCGACATTTTTTCCCCCGGAATTCCTGATTTTTTCCCTGTAATTCCAAACATTTCCCCGTGGAATTCCTGACATTTTATCCCCCAAAATTTCTGATTTTTTTCCCTGTAATTCCCAACATTTCAACACAGAACTCCCGACATTTTTTTCCCCAGAATTCCTGATTTTTCCCCTGTAATTCCAAATATTTTCCCGTGAAAATCCTGACGTTTTTTCCCCCCAGAATTCCTGACATTTTTCCCCCCAAAATTCCTGATTTATTCCCAGTAATTCCCGACATTTTTTCCCCGGAATTCCTGATTTTTTTCCCTGTAATTCCAAACATTTCCCTGTGGAATTCCTGATGTTTTTTCCCCCAAAATTTCGAATTTTTTCCCTGTAAACCCCGACATTTCAACACAGAACTCCCGACATTTTTTTCCCCAAAATTCCCGATTTTTTTCCCAGTAATCCCCACCATTTCCCCCTGTAATTCCCGCCCTTTTCCCACGGAATTCCCGACGTTTTTTCCCCCCCAAAATTCCTGATTTTTTCCCTGTAATTCCCGAACATTTTCCCCCAGAATTCCTGACAGTTTTCCCTGTAATTCCCGACATTTTTCCCACCAGAATTCCCAATTTTTCCCCTGCAATCCCCACCATTTCCCCCTGCAATTCCCGCCCTTTTCCCATGGAATTCCCGATGTTTTTTTCCCCAGAATTCCTGATTTTTTCCCAGTAATTCCTGACCATTTTCCCCCAGAATTCCTGACATTTTTTTCCCCAAAATTCCCGATTTTTTCCCTGCAATCCCCACCATTTCCCCCTGCAATTCCTGCCCTTTTCCCATGGAATTCCTGACATTTTTTCCCCCCAAAATTCCTGATTTTTTTCCCTCTAATTCCAAACATTTCCCCGTGGAATTCCTGACATTTTATCCCCCAAAATTTCTGATTTTTTCCCCATAAACCCCGATGTTTCAACACAGAACTCCCGACATTTTTTTCCCCCAGAATTCTTGATTTTTTCCCTGTAATTCCAAATATTTTCCTGTGAAATTTCTGACGTTTTTTCCCCCACAATTCCTGACATTTTTTCCCCCCAAAATTCCTGATTTTTTCCCTGTAATTCCCGACCAGTTTCCCCCAGAATTCCTGACAATTTTCCCTGTAATTCCCGACGTTTTTTCCCCAGAATTCCTGATTTTTTTCTCTGTAATTCCTGACATTTTTTCCCTGTAATTCCCAACATCTTTTCTCCAGGAATTCCTGACCTTTTATCCCCCAAAATTTCTGATTTTTTCCCTGTAATTCCCAACATTTCAACACAGAACTCCCGAATTTTTCCCCCAAAATTCCCGATTTTTTTCCCAGCAATCCCCACCATTTCCCCCTGCAATTCCCACCCTTTTCCCATGGAATTCCTGACATTTTATCCCCTAAAATTTCTGATTTTTTCCCTGTAATTCCCAACATTTCAACACAGAACTCCCGACATTTTTTTCCCCAGAATTCCTGATTTTTTCCCTGTAATTCCAAACATTTCCCCTTGGAATTCCTGACATTTTATCCCCCAAAATTTCGAATTTTTTCCCCATAAACCCCGAGGTTTCAACACAGAACTCCTGACGTTTTTTCCCCCCAGAATTCCTGATTTTTTCCTGTAATTCCAAATATTTTCCTGTGAAATTTCTGACGTTTTTTCCGCCCAAAATTCCTGATTTTTTCCCTGTAATTCCCATCATTTCCCCCTGCAATTCCCATCCTTTTCCCACAGAATTCCCAACGCTTTTTCCCACAGAATTCCTGATTTTTTTCCCTGTAATTCCAAACATTTCCCCATGGAATTCCTGACATTTTTTCCCCCAAAATTTCGAATTTTTTCCCTGTAAACCCTGACGTTTCAACACAGAATTCCCGACATTTTTTCCCCCAGAATTCCTGATTTTTCCCCTGTAATTCCAAATATTTTCCTGTGAAATTTCTGACGTTTTTCCCCCAGAATTCCTGACATTTTTCCCCCCCAAAATTCCTGATTTTTTCCCTGTAATTCCCGACCATTTTCCCCCAGAATTCCTGACAGTTTTCCCTGTAATTCCCAACATTTTTTCCCCAGAATTCCTGATATTTTTCCCCTGTAATTCCCAACATCTTTTCTCCAGGAATTCTTGATGGTTTTTTCCCCCAGAATTCCTGATTTTTTCCATGTAATTACCAACAGTTTTTATTGGAATTCCCTACCTTTTTCCCCCTGAATTCCCAACATTTTTTCCCCCAAAATTCCAGATTTTTTTCCCTGTAATTCCAAACATTTCCCCGTGGAATTCCTGACCTTTTATCCCCCAAAATTTCAAATTTTTTCCCCTTTAAACCCCAATGTTTCAACACAGAACTCCCGACATTTTTCCCCGCAGAATTCCTGATTTTTTCTCTGTAATTCCAAATATTTTCCTGTGAAATTTCTGACATTTTTCCCCCAGAATTCCTGATATTTTTTCCCCCCCAAAATTCCTGATTTTTTCCCAGTAATTCCCGACCATTTCCCCCTGCAATTCCCACCCTTTTCCCACGGAATTCCCGACATTTTTTCCCCCAGAATTCCTGATTTTTTTCCCTGTAATTCCAAACATTTCCCCGTGGAATTCCTGACGTTTTATCCCAAAAAATTTCTGATTTTTTCCCAGTAATTCCTGACTTTTTTCCCCCCCCAAATTCCCGATTTTTTTCCCTGCAATTTCCACCATTTCCCCCTGCAATTCCCGCCCTTTTCCCACGGAATTCCCGACGCTTTTTCCCCCCAAAATTCCTGATTTTTTCCCTGTAATTCCCAACCATTTTCCCCCAGAATTCCTGACAATTTTCCCTTTAATTCCCGACTATTTTCCCCCAGAATTCCTGACAATTTTCCCTTTAATTCCCGACCATTTTTCCCCGGAATTCCTGACATTTTTTCCCTCTGGAATTCCCGACATTTTTCCCCTGGGATTCCCGACATTTTTTCCCCTCAGATTCCTGCCCTTTTCCGCCAAAATTCCAGACTTTTTTTCCTTGTAATTCCCAACATCTTTTCTCCAGGAATTCCTGACCTTTTATCCCCCAAAATTTCTGATTTTTTCCCTGTAAACTCCGAGGTTTCAACACAGAACTCCCGACATTTTTTTCCCCAAAATTCCCGATTTTTTCCCAGTAATCCCCACCATTTCCCCCTGCAATTCCCGCCCTTTTCCCACGGAATTCCCGATGTTTTTTCCCCTGTAATTCCCAACATTTCCCCGTGGAATTCCTGATGTTTTTTCCCCCAAAATTTCGAATTTTTTCCCACAAACCCCGACGTTTCAACACAGAACTCCCGACATTTTTTCCCCCCAGAATTCCTGAATTTTCCCCTGTAATTCCAAATATTTTCCTGTGAAATTTCTGACGTTTTTTCCCCCAGAATTCCTGATATTTTTCCCCCCAAAATTCCTGATTTTTTCCCAGTAATTCCTGACAGTTTTCCCCATAGAATTCCCAACATTTTTTCCCCCAGAATTCCTGATTTTTTTCCCTGCAATCCCCACCATTTCCCCCTGCAATTCCCGCCCTTTTCCCACGGAATTCCCGATGCTTTTTCCCCCCGGAATTCCTGATTTTTTTCCCTGTAATTTCCAACACTTCCCCGTGGAATTCCTGACATTTTTTCCCCCAAAATTCCTGATTTTTTCCCTTTAAACCCCAATGTTTCAACACAGAATTCCCGACATTTTTTCCCTCCAGAATTCCTGATTTTTCCCTGTAATTCCAAATATTTTCCTGTGAAATTTCTGACGTTTTTTCCCCCAGAATTCCTGACATTATTTCCCCCCAAAATTCCTGATTTTTTCCCCGTAATTCCCGACCATTTTCCTGCAGAATTCCTGATTTTTTTCCCTGTAATTCCCATCATTTTCCCCTGCAATTCCCACCCTTTTCCCACGGAATTCCTGACCCTTTTCCCCCCCAAAATTCCTGATTTTTTTCCACGTAATTCCTGACATTTTTCTCCTGTAATTCCCAACATCTTTTCTCCAGGAATTCTTGATGGTTTTTTCCCCCAGAATTCCTGATTTTTTCCCTGTAATTAGCAACAGTTTTTATTGGAATTCCCAACCTTTTTTTCCATGGAATTCCCAACATTTTTTCCCCCGGAATTTCTGATTTTTTTCCCTGTAATTCCAAACATTTCCCCTTGGAATTCCTGACGTTTTATCCCAAAAAATTTCTGATTTTTTCCCCGTAATTCCCAACATTTTTTCCCCCCAGAATTCCTGATTTTTTTCCCTGCAATCCCCACCATTTCCCCCTGCAATTCCCGCCCTTTTCCCACGGAATTCCTGACATTTTTTCCCCCCAAAATTCCTGATTTTTTCCCAGTAATGCCCGACCATTTTCCCCCAGAATTCCTGATAGTTTTCCCTGTAATTCCTGACATTTTTTTCCCCTGGAATTCCTGATTTTTTCCCTGTAATTCCAAACATTTCCCCGTGGAATTCCTGACATTTTATCCCCCAAAATTTCGAATTTTTTCCCCATAAACCCCGACGTTTCAACACAGAACTCCCGACATATTTTTCCCCAAAATTCCCGATTTTTTTCCCAGCAATCCCCACCATTTCCCCCTGCAATTCCCGCCCTTTTCCCACGGAATTCCCGACATTTTCCCCCCTCTCTGGGAATGCCAGGAGCGGCTGATGCTCTCCATCCTGCCCAAGCACGTGGCGGACGAGATGCTGAAGGACATGAAGAAGGACCCGAGCCAGAAGGAGCTGCAGCAATTCAACACCATGTACATGTACCGGCACGAGAACGTCAGGTGAAATTCCCGGAAAAAATTCCCAAAAATTCCCAAAAATTCCCAAAATTCCCAAAATTTCCCCAAATCCACCCGTTCCTTTCTGCGTGGGAAACGGTGACAGGAAAATGGGTGGGAATCCCTGAAATTCTGCAGCAATTCAACACCATGTACATGTACCGGCACGAGAACGTCAGGTGAAATTCCCAGAATTCCTGGAAAAAATTCCCGGAAAAAATTCCCGGAAAAAATTCCCGAAATTCCCAAAACTCCACCTCCAAAATTCCCAAAATTCCACCTTTTCCATGCCTGGAAACTGTTCCTGGAAACACAATGGGAATTCCTAAAATTCTCCCATTCTGTGTGGAAAACCTTCCTGGAAAAACCATTGGGAATTCCCAAAATTCCTCAATTCTGAGTCGAAAACATTCCCAGAAAACCACTGGGAATTCCCTGAATTTCCCCTCATTCCACAAATAAAAGATTCCTGGAAAAAGGGTGGGAATTCCCAAAATTCCAGGGTGGAAAATGTTCCCAGAAAACCCATTGGGAATTCCCAAAATTCCCCGTTTTGTGTGGAAAATGGTCCTGGAAAAAATGGTGATAATTCCCAAAATTCCAGGGTGGAAAATGTTCCCGGAAAACCCATTGGGAATTCCCAAAATTCCCTGTTTTGTGTGGAAAACGTTGCCAGGAAAAACAATGGGAATTCCCAAAATTCCCCCAAATCCATCCCCTTCCTTTCTGCGTGGGAAACGGTGACAGGAAAATGGGTGGGAATCCCTGAAATTCTGCAGCAATTCAACACCATGTACATGTACCGGCACGAGAACGTCAGGTGAAATTCCCAGAATTCCTGGAAAAAATTCCCGGAAAAAATTCCCAAAATTCCCAAAATTCCACCTCCAAAATTCCCAAAATTCCACCTTTTCCATGCCTGGAAAATGGTCCTGGAAACACAGCAGGAATTCCCAAAATTCTCCCATTCTGAGTGGAAAACCTTCCTGGATAAACCATTGGGAATTCCCAAGATTCCTCAATTCCGAGTCGAAAATGTTCCCAGAAATCCCATTGGGAATTCCCAAAATTCTCCAATTCCGTGTGGAAAATTGTCCTGGAAAAAATGGTGGAAAATTCCCAAAATTCCAGGGTGGAAAATGTCCCCAGAAATCCCATTGGGAATTCCCAAAATTCCCCGTTCCAAGTGGAAAATGTTCCTGAAAAAACAGTGGAAAATTCCCAAAATTCCACTGTGGATAATGTTCCCAGAAATCCCATTGGGAATTCCCAAAATTCCCCCGTTTTGTGTGGAAAACGTTGCCAGGAAAAACAATGGGAATTCCCAAAATTCCCCCAAATCCATCCCGTTCCTTTCTGCGTGGGAAACGGTGACAGGAAAATGGGTGGGAATCCCTGAAATTCTGCAGCAATTCAACACCATGTACATGTACCGGCACGAGAACGTCAGGTGAAATTCCCAGAATTCCTGGAAAAAATTCCCGGAAAAAATTCCCGGAAAAAATTCCCAAAATTCCCAAAATTCCACCTCCAAAATTCCCAAAATTCCACCTTTTCCATGCCTGGAAAATGGTCCTGGAAACGCAATGGGAATTCCTAAAATTCTGCCATTCTGGGTGGAAAACATTCCCGGAAAAATGGTGGAAATTCCCAAAAATTTCAGCATGGAAAACATTCCCAGAAAAAACCCATTGGGAATTCCCAAAATTCCCCTCATTCCGCACAGAAAATATTCCCGGAAAAATGGTGGGAATTCCCAAAATTCCAGAGTGGAAAATGTTCCCAGAAAACCCATTGGGAATTCCCAAAATTCCTCAATTCCGAGTCGAAAACATTCCCAGAAAACCACTGGGAATTCCCTGAATTTCCCCTCATTCCACAAATAAAAGATTCCTGGAAAAATGGTGAGAATTCCCAAAATTCCAGGGTGGAAAATGTTCCCAGAAAACCCATTGGGAATTCCCAAAATTCCCTGTTTGGTGTGGAAAATGGTCCTGGAAAAATGGTGGGAATTCCCAAAATTCCAGGGTGGAAAATGTTCCTGGAAAACCCATTGGGAATTCCCAAAATTCCCTGTTTTGTGTGGAAAACGTTGCCAGGAAAAACAATGGAAAATTCCCAAAATTCCAGGGTGGAAAATGTTCCCAGAAAACCCATTGGGAATTCCCAAAATTCTCCAATTCCGTGTGGAAAATGGTCCTGGAAAAATGGTGAGAATTCCCAAAATTCCAGGGTGGAAAATTTTCCCAGAAATCCCATTGGGAATTCCCAAAATTCTCCCGTTCCACGTGGAAAATTGTCCTGGAAAAATGGTGATAATTCCCAAAATTCCAGGGTGGAAAATGTTCCTGGAAAACCCATTGGGAATTCCCAAAATTCCTCAATTCCGAGTCGAAAACATTCCCAGAAAACCACTGGGAATTCCCAAAATTCTCCCATTCCGTGTGGAAAATTGTCCTGAAAAAAAGGTGATAATTCCCAAAATTCCAGGGTGGAAAATGTTCCCAAAAAACCCATTGGGAATTCCCAAAATTCCCCGTTTTGTGTGGAAAACGTTGCCAGGAAAAACAATGGAAAATTCCCAAAATTCCAGGGTGGAAAATATTCCCAAAAAACCCATTGGGAATTCCCAAAATTCCCCGTTTTGTGTGGAAAATTATCCTGGAAAAACAATGGAAAATTCCCAAAATTCCAGGGTGGAAAATGTTCCCGGAAAACCCATTGGGAATTCCCAAAATTCTCCCATTTTGTGTGAAAAACAGTGGAAAATTCCCAAAATTCCAGGGTGGAAAATGTTCCCAGAAAACCCATTAGGAATTCCCAAAATTCTCCAATTCCCTGTGGAAAATTGTCCTGGAAAAATGGTGATAATTCCCAAAATTCCAGGGTGGAAAATGTTCCAGAAATCCCATTGGGAATTCCCAAAATTCCTCAATTCTGAGTCGAAAATATTCCCAAGAAACCACTGGGAATTCCCTGAATTTCCCCTCATTCCACAAATAAAAGATTCCTGGAAAAAGGGCGGGAATTCCCAAAATTCCAGGGTGGAAAATATTCCCAGAAAACCCATTGGGAATTCCCAAAATTCCCCGTTTTGTGTGGAAAACGTTGCCAGGAAAAACAATGGAAAATTCCCAAAATTCCAGGGTTGAAAATGTTCCCGGAAAACCCATTGGGAATTCCCAAAATTCCCCATTTTGTGTGGAAAATGGTCCTGGAAAAATGGCGGGAATTCCCAAAATTCCAGGGTGGAAAATGTTCCTGGAAAACCCATTGGGAATTCCCAAAATTCCCCGTTTTGTGTGGAAAACGTTGCCTGGAAAAACAATGGAAAATTCCCAAAATTCCAGGGTGGAAAATGTTCCTGGAAAACCCATTGGGAATTCCCAAAATTCTCCAATTCTGTGTGGAAAATTGTCCTGGAAAAATGGTGATAATTCCCAAAATTCCAGGGTGGAAAATGTTCCCAGAAATCCCATTGGGAATTCCCAAAATTCTCCCATTCCACGTGGAAAATTGTCCTGGAAAAATGGAGATAATTCCCAAAATTCCAGGGTGGAAAATGTTCCCAGAAATCCCATTGGGAATTCCCAAAATTCTCCCATTCTACATGGAAAACATTCCTGGAAAAAACCATGGAAATTCCCCAAAATTCCCCAAAATTCTGCATGGAAAAATTTCCTGGAAAATCCCCCAGAATTCCCAAAATTTTTGCCTTATCCAGGATTTTTTTTGGGAAAAATGGGAATGGAGAATTTGGGATTGAGTTTTGTATCCCCAAATCCAGGATTTTTTTTTGGAAAATTGGGAATGAGGAATTTGGGATTGAGTTTTTATCGCCAAATCCAGGATTTTTTTTGGGAAAAATGGGAATGAAGAATTTGGGATTGAGTTTTATATCCCCAAATCCAGGATTTTTTTGGAAAAATCGGGAATGAAGAATTTGGGATTGAGTTTTTTATCCCCAAATCCAGGAATTTTTTTTGGGAAAAACGGGAAATGAGGAATTTGGGATTGAGTTTTGTATCCCCAAATCCAGGAATTTTTGGAAAAATGGGAATGAAGAATTTGGGATTGAGTTTTGTATCCCCAAATCCAGGATATTTTTTTGGGAAAAACGGGAAATGAGGAATTTGGGATTGAGTTTTGTATCCCCAAATCCAGGATTTCTTGGAAAATCGGGAATGAGGAATTTGGGATTGAGTTTTATATCCCCAAATCCAGGATTTTTTGGAAAAACGGGAATGAAGAATTTGGGATTGAGTTTTGTATCCCCCAATCCAGGATTTTTTTTTGGGAAAAACAGGAATGAAGAATTTGGGATTGAGTTTTGTATTACCAAATCCAGGATTTTTTTTTGGGGAAAAACCAGAATGGAAAATTTGGAATTGAGTTTATTTTGCATCATTTTTTCCATATCCAGGATATTTTTTTTGGGGGGGAAAACTGGAATGGAAAATTTGGGATTGAGTTTTTTTTGCTTCATTTTTTCCATATCCAGGATATTTTTTTGGGGGGGAAAACTGGAACGGAAAATTTGGGATTGAGTTTTTTTTGCATCATTTTTGCCATATCCAGGATATTTTTTTGGGAAAACCGGAATGGAAAATTTGGGATTGAGTTCGTAGACCATCATTTTGACCAAATCCAGGATATTTTTTTTTGGGAAAACCGGAATGAGGATTTTGGGATTGAGTTTTTCCAGTGTCATTTTTGCCGTATCCAGGATATTTTTTTTTTGGGAAAACCAGAATGGAAAATTTGGGATTGAGTTTTTTTTGCTTCATTTTTGCCATATCCAGGATATTTTTTTGGGAAAAATGGGAAATGAGGAATTTGGGATTGAGTTCATAGATCATCATTTTGACCAAATCCAGATTTTTTTTTTTTTTGGGGAAAACCGGAATGGAAAATTTGGGATTGAGTTTTGTATTACCAAATCCAGGATTTTTTTTTGGGGAAAAACCAGAATGGAAAATTTGGGATTGAGTTTTTTTTGCTTCATTTTTGCCATATCCAGGATATTTTTTTTGGGAAAACAGCGATTTTTGAGGTCGGGATTTTTTCGGGGAGGTCGGGATGGAATTTCCCCACATTGGGGGATTTTTTGGGAATTCTGGGATGTGGGATTGATCCGGTTTTTCCCGCCGGCAGCATCCTGTTCGCCGACATCGTGGGATTCACGCAGCTCTCGTCGTCCTGCAGCGCCCAGGAGCTCGTCAAGCTCCTCAACGAGCTCTTCGCCCGCTTCGACAAGCTGGCCGCCGTGAGTGAACCCCGAAAATCCAAGGAATTCCCAGGAAAAAATTCCCAAAAAAATCCGTGGAGTCACCAGGGAAAAATTCCCAAAAAAATCCGCGGAGTCCCCAGGAAAAAATTCCCAAAAAAATCTGCGGAATCCCCAGGAAAAAATTCCCGGAATTTCCCCCCCAAAAAAATTTCCCAGGAATTCATGCCAAAAGATTCCCAGAAAAAAAATCCACGGAGTCCCCAGAAAAAAATTCCCAAAAAAATCCACGGAATCCCCAGAAAAAAATTCCCAGAATTTCCCCCCCAAAAAAATTTCCCCGGAATTTCCCAAAAAAAATTTCCCTGGAATTCATGCCAAAAGATCCCCGGAATTCCCAGAAAAAAATTCCCAAAAAATCCACGGAGTCCCCAGGAAAAAATTCCCAAAAAAATCCGCGGAGTCCCCAGGAAAAAAATTCCCAAAAAAATCCGCGGAGTCCCCAGGAAAAAAATTCCCGGAATTCCCCCCAAAAAATTCCTGAATTCCTCCCAAAAATCCCCAGAATTCTCAGAAAAAAATTCTTGGAATTCCTCCCAAAATCCCCAAAATTCCCAGAAAAAAAATTACCAGAATTTCCGGAAAAAAAATTCTGAAATTCCTCCTTAAAATCTCCCTAGAATTCCCTCCAAAAATTCCTGGAATTTGCCCCCCAAAAATTCCTAGAATTTCCCCCCAAAAATCCCCAGAACTCCCCGAAAAAATTCCAGGAATTCCTCCCAAAAATCCCCAGAATTCCCTGAAAAAAATTCCAGGAATTCCTCCCAAAAAATCTCAGAAATTTCCCCAAAAAATCCTCCAGGCCAGGAGGTTGGGAGTCCATGAGGGGATGGAGATGGTCAAGCTCCAGTGGGTCCCGCACGCAATTCCCCCAACAATCCATGGAATTCCCAGAAAAAAATTCCCGGAATTTCCAAAAAAAATTCCCAGGAATTCCCCGCCAAAAAATCCCCAGAATTCCCAGAAAAAAAATTCCCAAAAAAATCCGCGGAGTCCCCAGAAAAAAATTCCCAAAAAAATCTGCGGAGTCCCCAGGAAAAAATTCCCGGAATTTCCCCCAAAATTCCTCAGAGTTCTCCGATGAAAATTCCAGGAATTCCTCCCAAAATCCCCAGAATTCCCAGAAAAAAATTCCCAGAATTCCTCCCAAAATCCCCAGAATTCCCAGAAAAAAAATTACCAGAATTTCCGGAAAAAAAAATTCTGAAATTCCTCCTTAAAATCTCCCTAGAATTCCCTCCAAAAATTCCTGGAATTTGCCCCCCAAAAATTCCTAGAATTTCCCCCCAAAAATCCCCAGAATTCCCTGAAAAAATGCAGCGCCCAGGAGCTCGTCAAGCTCCTCAACGAGCTCTTCGCCCGCTTCGACAAGCTGGCCGCCGTGAGTCACCCCAAAAATCCAAGGAATTCCACAGGAAAAAATTCCCGGAATTTAAAAAAAAAATTCGCAGGAATTTGTCCCAAAAAATCCCCAGAATTCCCAGAAAAAATCTCCAAAATTTCCCCCAAAATTCCCCAGAATTTCCCCCCAAAATCCCCAGAATTCCCTGAAAAAATCCAAGGAATTGCCTCCCAAAAATCCCCGCAATTGCCCCCCCAATATCTACGGAATTCCTGCCAAAAATCCCCAGAATTCCCAGAAAAAAAATTCCAAAATTCCTGCCAAAATTCCCCAGAATGTCCCACAAAAAATTCCTGGAATTCCTCCCAAAAATCCCCAGAATTTCCCCCCCAAAAAATTCCTGGAATTTCCTCCCAAAAATCCCCGGAATTGCCCCACAAAAATCTGCAGAATTCCTGCCAAAAAATCCCCAGAATTCCCTGAAAAAAATTCCCCAGAATTTCCCCAAAAATTCCCCAGAGTTCTCCAATGAAAATTCCAGGAATTCCTCTCAAAAATCCTCAGAATTCCCACAAAAAAATTTCCAAAATTCTTCCCAAAAATCCCTGGAATTCCCCAGAATTCCGCCCCAGAAATCCCCAGAATTTTCCCCCCAAAATCCCCAGAATTCTCAGAAAAAGATTCCCGGAATTCCTCCCAAAAATCCTCAGAATTCCCAGAAAAAAATTCCCAAAAAAATCCGCGGAGTCCCCAGGAAAAAATTTCCAAAAAAATCCGCGGAGTCCCCAGGAAAAAATTCCCCAAAAAATCCACTGAATCCCCAGGAAAAAATTCCCAAAAAAATCCGTGGAATCCCCAGGAAAAAATTCCCCAAAAAATCCGCGGAGTCACCAGGAAAAAATTCCCAAAAAAAGCCACGGAGTTCCCAGGAAAAAATTCCCGGAATTTCCCCCCAAAAAAATTTCCCAGGAATTCATGCCAAAAGATTCCCAGAAAAAAAACTCCCAAAAAAATCCACGGAGTCCCCAGGAAAAAATTCCCAAAAAAATCCACAGAATCCCCAGAAAAAAATTCCCGGAATTTCCCCCCAAAAAAATTTCCTAGGAATTCCTGCCAAAAAATCCCCAGAATTCCCAGGAAAAATTCCCAAAAAAATCCGCGGAGTCCCCAGGAAAAAATTCCCAAAAAAATCCGCAGAATCCCCAGGAAAAAATTCCCAAAAAAATCCGCGGAGTCACCAGGAAAAAATTCCCCAAAAAAAGCCGCGGAGTCCCCAGGAAAAAATCCCCAAAAAAATCCAAGGAGTCCTCAGGAAAAAATTCCCGGAATTTAAAAAAAAAATTCCCAGAATTCCCAGAAAAAAATTCCCCAAAAAATCCGCAGAGTCCCAAGGAAAAAATTCCCAAAAAAATCCGCGGAGTCCCCAGGAAAAAATTCCAAAAAAAATCCGCAGAGTCACCAGGAAAAAATTCCCAAAAAATCCACGGAATTCCCAGGAAAAAATTCCTGGAATTTTTAAAAAAAAATTCCCTGGAATTCCTGCCAAAAAATCCCCAGAATTCCCTGAAAAAATCTCCAAAATTTCCCCCAAAATTCCCCAGAATTTCCCCCCAAAAATTCCTGGAATTCCCCCCCAAAATCCCCAGAATTCTCAGAAAAAAATTCCCAGAATGCCCCCAAAAAAGTTTCCCAGGAATTCCTGCCAAAAGATCCCCAGAATTCCCAGAAAAAAAATTCCCAAAAAAATCCACGGAGTCCCCAGGAAAAAATTCCCAAAAAAATCCGCGGAGTCCCCAGGAAAAAATTCCCGGAATTTCCCCCAAAATTCCCCAGAATTCTCCGATAAAAATTCCAATAATTCCTCCCAAAATCTCTCAGAATTCCCACAAAAAAATTTCCAAAATTCCTCCCAAAAATCCCTGGAATTCCCCAGAATTCCACCCCAGAAATCCCCAGAATTCTCAGAAAAAATCCAAGGAATTCCTCCCAAAAATCCCCAGAATTCCCTGAAAAAATCTCCAAAATTTCCCCCAAAATTCCCCAGAATTTCCCCCCAAAAATCCCCAGAATTCTCAGAAAAAGATTCCCTGAATTCCATCCCAAAAATCCCCAGAATTCCCTGAAAAAATCTCCAAAATTTCCCCCAAAATTCCCCGGAATTTCCCCCCCAAAATCCCCAGAATTCTCAGAAAAAGATTCCCTGAATTCCCCCCAAATATCCCCAGAATTCCACCCCAAAAATCCCCAGAATTCCCAGAAAAAAATCTCCAAAATTCCTCCCAAAAATCCCCAGAATTCCTCCCAAAAATTCCCGGAATTTCCCCCCCAAAAAATTCCTGGAAGTCAACCCAAAAATCCCTGGAATTCTTCCCAAAAATCTCAAAATTTCCCCCATATAATTCCCTGAATTCCTCAAAAACATTCCTGGAATTCCTCCCAAAAATCCCCAGAATTCCCTGAAAAAATTCCATGAATTTCCCCCCAAAATCCCCAGAATTCCCCCAAAAAATCTCCGGAATTCCTCCCAAAAATTCCCAGAATTCCCTGAAAAAATTCCATGAATTTCCCCCTAAAAATTCTCTGAATTCCCCCCAAAAATCTCCGGAATTCCTCCCAAAAATTCCCAGAAATCCCTGAAAAAAAATCGTGGAATTTCCTCCCAAAAATTCCAGGAATTCCTCCCAGAAAATCCCCCGAATTTCCCCCAAAAATTCCTAGAATTCCTCCCAAAAATTCCCAGAATCCCGCCAAAAATAAATCCGGGCCAGGAGTTCGGGAGTCCATGAGGGGATGGAGAAGTTCAAGATCCGGTGGGCGGGAAATGGGAAAAAATGGGAAAAAATGGGAAAAAAATGGGAAAAAATGGGAAAAAATGGGAAAAAAATGGGAAAAAATGGGAAAAAAATGGGAAAAAATAGGAAAAAATGAGAAAAAAATGGGAAAAAAATGGGAAAAAAATGGGAAAAAAATGGGAAAAAAATGGGAAAAAAATGGGAAAAAAATGGGAAAAAATGCAAAATCCCATTTTGGGGGTTTGAGTCGGGATTTGTGGGAATTCCGGGAGAATTTTTGGGAATTTTTTTCGGGAATTCCGTGGTTCCCCAGAGGCACCACCAGCTGCGGATCAAGATCCTGGGGGATTGCTATTATTGCATCTGCGGGCTGCCGGAATTCCGGGAGGATCACGCGGCGTGTTCCATCCGGATGGGGCTGGCCATGGTGGAGGCCATCGCGTAAGGGAATTCCATGGGATTTGGGATTTGGGATTTGGGGATTGGGAATTGGGGATTGGGATTGGGATGGGATCAATGGGATGGGGATTGGGGATTGGGGATTGGAATGGAATGGGGAATTGGGGATTGGGGATTTGGGAACTGGGGATTGGGATTTGGGAACTGGGGATTGGGAATTGGGATTGGGATTTGGGGATTGGGGATCGGAATTGGGACTTTGAATGGGATGGGAATGGGAATTGGGATGGGATAGCAATGGGAATTCGGATGGAATGAGGATGGGAATTGTGATGAGGATGGGATTTGGGGATTGGGGATTGGGATTGGGATGGGATCAATGGGATAGGATGGGATCCATGGGAAGGGGATTGGGGATTTGGGATTGGGAATTGGGAAATTGGGAATTGCTCCATCCGGATGGGGCTGGCCATGGTGGAGGCCATCGCGTAAGGGATGGGAAAAAATGGGAATTCTATGGGATTTGGGGATTGGGGATTGGGAGTTGCGATTGGGAATTGGGGATTGGGAATGGGATGGGATCAATGGGATAGGATGGGATCCATGGGATGGGGATTGGGATTTGGGGATTGGGGTTTGGGGATTGGGAAATTGGGAATTGGGGATTGGGGATTGGGATTTGGGATTTGGGATTTGGGGATTTGGGGAATTGGGAATTGGGGAATTGGGAATTGTTCCATCCGGATGGGGCTGGCCATGGTGGAGGCCATCGCGTAAGGGAATTTGGGATTTGGGATTGGGAATTTGGGATTTGGGATTTGGGAATTGCTCCATCCGGATGGGGCTGGCCATGGTGGAGGCCATCGCGTAAGGGATGGGAAAAAATGGGAATTCTATGGGATTTGGGATTTGGGATTTGGGATTTGGGGATTTGGGAATTGGAGATTGGGGATTGGGAATTGGGATTGGGAATTGGAATGGGAATGGGAATTGGGGATTGGGATTTGAGAATGGGGAATTGGGGATTTGGGATTGGGGATTATGGGATTGGGGATTGGGAATTGGAAACTGGGGATTGGGGATTGGGAATTGGGGATGGGGATTGGGATGGGATCAATGGGATAGGATGGGATCCATGGGATGGGGATTGGGGATTGGGAATTGGGAATTGAGGATTGGGGATTTGGGGATTGGGAATTGGGAAATTGGGAATTGGGGATTGGGAGTTGGGATTGGGAATTGGGATTGGAATGGGAATGGGAATTGGGGACTGGGGATTGAGAATGGGGAATTGAGATGGAGAATTGGGATGGGGAATTGGGATTTGGGGAATTGGAGATTGGGATTGAGATGGGATCAATGGGATAGGATGGGATCCATGGGATGGGGATTGGGGATTGGGAATTGGGAATTTGGGAATTGCTCCATCCGGATGGGGCTGGCCATGGTGGAGGCCATCGCATAAGGGATGGGAAAAATGGGAATTCTATGGGATTTGGGATTTGGGAATTGCTCCATCCGCATGGAGCTGGCCATGGTGGAGGCCATCGTGTAAGGGAATTTGGGAATTTGGGATTTGGGAATTGTTCCATCCGGATGGGGCTGGCCATGGTGGAGGCTATCGCGTAAGGGAATTTGGGATTTGGGATTTGGGATTTTGGGAAATTGGGAATTGCTCCATCCGGATGGGGCTGGCCATGGTGGAGGCCATCGCGTAAGGGATGGGAAAAAATGGGAATTCAACGGGAATTCTACAGGAATTCTACGGGAATTCAACGGGAATTGGGATTTGGGGATTTGGGAATTGGAAACTGGGAATTGGGATGCCATGGGGATGGGGATAGGATGGGAATGGGAACAGGAATGGGAATTGGGATCCATGGGATGGGAAAGGGAATTGGGAATTGGGAACTGGGAACTGGGAATTGCCAATTGTGAATTGAGATGGGAAATGGGGATGGGAACTGGAATTGGGAATTGGGATCCATGGGATGGGAATTGGGAATTGGGAACTGGGAATTGCCAATTACGAATTGGGATAGGATCCATGGATGGGAATGGGAATTGGGAATTGGGAATTGGGAATTGGGAATTTGGGGATTGGGGATTGGGGATTGGGATGCCATGGGGATAGGGATTGGATGGGAATGGGAACAGGAATGGGAATTGGGATCCATGGGATGGGAATGGGAATTGGGGATTGGGAACTGGGAATTGCCAGTTGTGAATTGCGAATTATGAATTGGGATGGGATCCATGGATGGGATTGGGAATGGGAAATGGGAATTGGGAACAGGGAATTGGGAATTGGGAATTGGGAACAGGGATGGGAATGGGAATTGGGAATTGGAACTGGGGATTGGGGATTGGGAATTGGGAATTGGGATTGGGGATTGGGAATTGGGCATTGGGATTGGGATGGGATCAATGGGATAGGATGGGATCCAAGGGATGGGGATTGGGGATTGGGGATTGGGGTTTCGGATTTGGGGATTGGGAATTGGGGATTGGGAATTGGGAATTGGGAAATTGGGAATTGCTCCATCCGCATGGGGCTGGCCATGGTGGAGGCCATCGCGTAAGGGAATTTGGGAAAAAATGGGAATTCTATGGGATTTGGGATTTGGGAATTGTTCCATCCGGATGGGGCTGGCCATGGTGGAGGCCATCGCGTAAGGGAATTTGGGAATTTGGGATTTGGGAATTGGGAATTGGGAATTGGGGATTGGGATTGAGATGGGATCAATGGGATAGGATAGGATCCATGGGATGGGGATTGGGAATTGGGAATTGGGAATTGGGAAATTGGGAATTGCTCCATCCGCATGGGGCTGGCCATGGTGGAGGCCATCGCATAAGGGAATTTGGGAAAAAATGGGAATTCTATGGGATTTGGGATTTGGGATTGGGGATTGGGATTGGGGATTGGGGATTGGGAATTGGGGAATTGGGAATTGCTCCATCCGGATGGGGCTGGCCATGGTGGAGGCCATCGCGTAAGGGAATTTGGGAATTTGGGAATTGGGAAATTGGGAATTGCTCCATCCGGATGGGGCTGGCCATGGTGGAGGCCATCGCGTAAGGGAAACGGGAATTCCATGGGATTTGGGATTGGGAATTGGGGATTTGGGATTTGGGATCAATGGGATAGGATGGGATCCATGGGATGGGGTTTGGAGATTGGGATTTGGGAATTGGGAATTGGGAAATTGGGAATTGCTCCATCCGCATGGGGCTGGCCATGGTGGAGGCCATCGCGTAAGGGATGGGAAAAAATGGGAATTCTATGGGATTTGGGAATTGGGGATTGGGAATTGGGAATTGGAATGGAATGGGAATGGGGAATTGGGAATTTGGGAATGGGGATTTGGGATTGGGGATCGGGAATTGGGGATTGGGATTGGGATTGGGAGTTGGGAATTGGGGATTGGGGATTGGGATTGGGATGGGATCAATGGGATAGGATGGGATCCATGGGATGGGGATTGGGACTTGGGAATTGGGGATTGGGGATTGGGGATTTGGGGATTGGGAATTGGGAAATTGGGAATTGGGGATTGGGAGTTGGGATTGGGATTTGGGATTGGGAATTGGGAATTGGAATGGGAATGGGAATTGGGGACTGGGGATTGAGAATGGGGAATTGGGATGGGGAATTGGGGATTGGGAATTGGGGATTGGGATTGGGGATTTGGGAATTGGGGATTGGGATTGGGATGGGATCAATGGGATGGGATGGGATCCATGGGATGGGGATTGGGGAATTGGGATTGGGGATTGGGAAATTGGGAATTGCTCCATCCGCGTGGGGCTGGCCATGGTGGAGGCCATCGCGTAAGGGATGGCAAAATGGGAATTCTATGGGATTTGGGAATTGGGATTGGGAATTGGGGATTGGGGATTGGGAATTGGGGATTGGGATTGGGATGGGATGAATGGGATAGGATGGGATCCATGGGATGGGGATTGGGGATTGGGAATTGGGGTTTGGGAATTGGGATTGCGGATTGGGCATTGGGGGTTGGGATGGGATCAATGGGATAGGATGGGATCCATGGGATGGGGATTGGGGATTAGGAATTGGGATTGGGATTGGGATTTGGGGATTGGGAAATTGGGAATTGGGAAATTGGGAATTGCTCCATCCGCATGGGGCTGGCCATGGTGGAGGCCATCGCGTAAGGGAATTTGGGAAAAAATGGGAATTCAATGGGATTTGGGATTTGGGAAATTGGGAATTGCTCCATCCGCATGGGGCTGGCCATGGTGGAGGCCATCGCGTAAGGGAAACCGGGAATTCCATGGGATTTGGGAATTGGGAATTGCTCCATCCGCATGGGGCTGGCCGTGGTGGAGGCCATCGCGTAAGGGAAACCGGGAATTCCATGGGATTTGGGAATTGGGAATTGCTCCATCCGCATGGGGCTGGCCGTGGTGGAGGCCATCGCGTAAGGGAATTTGGGATTTGGGATTTGGGAATTGGGAATTGCTCCATCCGCATGGGGCTGGCCATGGTGGAGGCCATCGCGTAAGGGAATTTGGGATTTGGGATTTGGGATTTGGGATTTGGGAGTTGGGATTGGGGATTTGGGAATTGGGAATTGGGGTTTGGAATGGGAATGGGAATTGGGGATTGGGATTGGGAATTGGGATTTGGGGAATTGGGAAATTGGGAATTGCTCCATCCGCATGGGGCTGGCCATGGTGGAGGCCATTGCGTAAGGGAAATGGCAATTCTACCTGGATTTGGGAATTGGGATTTGGGATTTGGGAATTGGGGATTTGGGAATTGGAAACTGGGGATTGGGAATTGGGATGCCATGGGGATAGGGATTGGATGGGAATGGGAACAGGAATGGGAATTGGGATCCATGGGATGGGGATGGGAATTGGGGATTGGGAACTGGGAATTGCCAGTTGTGAATTGCGAACTACGAATTGGGATGGGATCCATGGATGGGATTGGGATGGGAATGGGATGGGAATTGGGATGGGAAATGGGGATGGGAATGGGATGGAAATTGGGATGGGATAGCAATGGCAATTGGGATGGAATGGGAATGGGAACTGGGGATTGAGGATTTGGGAATTGGGGATTGGGGATTGGGAGCGCACCCACACTGCCGTAGACATTCCCCGTGTCCCCATGATGTCCCCAATGTCCCACCTCGGTGTGGGAGCACTTGCACACCGCTGTGGATGTTCCCCATGGCCCATTCCTGGTGACATTCCCCATGTCCCCACTATGTCCCCATCCCCAGCTCGGTGCGGGAGCGCACCCACACGGCCGTGGACATTCCCCATGTCCCCATGGTGTCCCCATGGTGTCCCCATCCCCAGCTCGGTGCGGGAGCGCACCCACACGGCCGTGTGCATTCCCCATTCCTGGTGACAATCACCATTTCCTTTCCCCATGTCCCCATGATGTCCCCATGTCCCCACAATGTCCCCATGTCCCCACAATGTCCCCAATGTCCCAGCTTGGTGCGGGAGCGCATGCACACGGCCATGGACATTCCCCATGTTCCCACAATGTCCCCATGTCCCCACAATGTCCCCAATGTCCCAGCTCGGTGCAGGAGCGCACCCACACGGCCGTGGACATTCCCCATTCCTGGTGACCATCCCCATGTCGCCATGGTGTCCCCACGGTGTCCCCATCCCCAGCTCGGTGCGGGAGCGCACACACACGGCCGTGGACATTCCCCATGATGTCCCCATGTCCCCACAATGTCCCCACAATGTCCCCACAATGTCCCCACAATGTCCCCAATGTCCCAGCTCGGTGCGGGAGCGCACCCACATGGCCGTGGACATTCCCCGTGATGTCCCCACATCTCACAATGTCCCCATGTCCCCAGTGTCCCAGCTCAGTGCAGGAGCACACACACACGGCCGTGGACATTCCCCATGATGTCCCCATGTCCCCACAATGTCCCCACAATGTCCGCAATGTCCCAGCTCGGTGCGGGAGCGCACGCACACGGCCGTGGACATTCCCCATGATGTCCCCATGTCCCCACAATGTCCCCACAATGTCCGCAATGTCCCAGCTCGGTGCGGGAGCGCACGCACACGGCTGTGGACATTCCCCATGATGTCCCCATATCTCACAATGTCCCCACGATGTCCCCAATGTCCCGGCTCGGTGCGGGAGCGCACCCACACGGCCGTGGACATTCCCCATGATGTCCCCATGTCCCCACAATGTCCCCATGTCCCCATGCCCCAGCTCGGTGTGGGAGCGCACGCACACGGCCGTGGACATTCCCCGTTTGCCCACAATGTCCCCACGATGTCCCCACAATGTCCCCAGTGTCCCAGCTCAGTGCGGGAGCACACGCACACGGCCGTGGACATTCCCCATGATGTCCTCACAATGTCCCCATGTCCCCAATGTCCCAGCTCGGTGCGGGAGCGCACGCACACGGCCGTGGACATTCCCCATGATGTCCCCATGTCCCCACAATGTCCCCACGGTGTCCCCATGTCCCAGCTCGGTGCGGGAGCGCACCCACACGGCCGTGGACATTCCCCATGATGTCCCCACAATGTCCCCATGTCCCCAATGTCCCAGCTCGGTGCGGGAGCGCACCCACACGGCCGTGGACATTCCCCATTCCCCATTCCCCATTCCCCATTCCCCATCCCCCATGGCCATTCCTGGTGACAATCCCCATGTCCCCATGGTGTCCCCACGGTGTCCCCATCCCCAGCTCGGTGCGGGAGCGCACGCACACGGCCGTGGACATTCCCCATGATGTCCCCATGGTGTCCCCACGATGTCCCCAAGTCCCCAGTGTCCCAGCTCGGTGCGGGAGCGCACCCACATGGCCGTGGACATTCCCCATGATGTCCCCATGTCCCCACAATGTCCCCACGATGTCCCCAATGTCCCAGCTCGGTGCGGGAGCGCACGCACACGGCCGTGGACATTCCCCATGTCCCCACAATGTCCCCACAATGTCCCCATGTCCCCAATGTCCCAGCTCGGTGCGGGAGCACACACACACGGCCGTGGACATTCCCCATGATGTCCCCATGTCCCCATGGTGTCCCCATGTCCCCAGTGTCCCAGCTCGGTGTGGGAGAGCACGCACACGGCCGTGGACATTCCCCATTCCCCATTCCCCATTCCCCATTCCCCATTCCCCATTCCCCATTCCCCATTCCTGGTGACCATCCCCATGTCCCCACAATGTCCCCACAATGTCCCCATGTCCCCAATGTCCCAGCTCGGTGCGGGAGCGCACCCACATGGCCGTGGACATTCCCCATTCCTGGTGACATTCCCCATGTCCCCATGGTGTCCCCACAATGTCCCCATGTCCCAGCTCGGTGCGGGAGCGCACCCACACGGCCGTGGACATTCCCCATGTCCCCACAATGTCCCCACAATGTCCCCACAATGTCCCCAATGTCCCAGCTCGGTGCGGGAGCGCACGCACACGGCCGTGGACATTCCCCATTGCCCATTCCCCATGGCCATTACTGGTGACTATCCCCATGTCCCCACGATGTCCCCATGTCCCCATCCCCAGCTTGGTGTGGGAGCGCACGCACACGGCCGTGGACATTACCCATGTCCCCATGTCCCCACAATGTCCCCACAATGTCCCCACGATGTCCCCACGATGTCCCCATCCCCAGCTTGGTGTGGGAGCGCACGCACACGGCTGTGGACATTCCCCATGATGTCCCAACATCTCACAATGTCCCCACAATGTCCCCACAATGTCCCCAATGTCCCAGCTCGGTGCGGGAGCGCACCCACACGGCCGTGGACATGCGCGTGGGCGTGCACAGCGGCGCCGTGCTCGGCGGCGTGCTGGGCCAGAAGCGCTGGCAGTACGACGTCTGGTCCACCGACGTCACCGTGGCCAACAAGATGGAGGCGGGCGGCATCCCCGGGTGAGCGTGCCCGCACCGATGGTGGCACCTCTGGGGACACTGGGGACAACAGGGACATGGGGTGGTGAATGACAGTGATGGCGACACCAGGATTAATGGGGACATTGGGGACACGGGGGATACTGGGGACAATGGGGACACTGGGGACCTGCGTGTGGGGACATTGACACTGATTGTGTCAATGGTGTGGGGAGTGACAGTGGTGGGGACACTGGGGACACTGGGGTGGTGAATGACAGTGATGGGGACACCAGGAGTACTGGGGACAGTGGGGACACTGGGAACAATGGGGACACTGGGGACAATGGGGACACTGAGGACGTGGGTGGGGGGACATTGACACTGATTGTGCCAATGGCATGGTGAGTGACAGTGGTGGGGACACTGGGGTGGTGAATGACAGTGATGGGGACACCAGGAGTACTGGGGACAATGGGGACACTGGGGACACTGGGGTGGTGAATGACAGTGATGGGGACACCAGGAGTACTGGGGTCAATGGGGACACTGGGGACACTGGGGTGGTGAATGACAGTGATGGGGACACCAGGAATGCTGGGGACACTGGGGACACTGGGGACCTGGGTGTGGGGACATTGACACTGATTGTGCCAATGGTATGGTGAGTGACAGTGGTGGGGACAATGGGGACAATGGTGGGGACACTGGGAACGTGGGTGTGGGGACATTGCCACTGATTGTGTCAATGGCGTGGTGAGTGACAGTGGTGGGGACACTGGGGACACTGAGGTGGTGAATGACAGTGATGGGGACACCAGAAGTACTGGGGACAATGGGGACAATGGGGATAATGGGGACAGTGGGGACAATGGGGACAATGGGGACACTGGGGACACTGGGGACACTGGGGACACTGGGGACACTGAGGTGGTGAATGACAGTGATGGCGACACCAGAAGTACTGGGGACAATGGGGACACTGGGGACAATGGGGACAATGGGGATAATGGGGACAATGGGGACACTGGGAACATGGGTGTGCAGACATTGACATTGTGCCTATGGCGTGGTGAGTGACACCAACGGGGACAGTGGGGACAATGGGGGGGACATGGGGACATGGGTGTGGGGACATTGCCACTGATTGTGTCAATGGCGTGGGGAGTGACAGTGGTGGGGACACCAGGAATGCTGGGGTCAATGGGGACACTGGGGACACTGGGGACAATGGTGGGGACATGGGGACATGGGTGTGGGGACATTCCCACCGATCGTGCCAACACTGTGGTGAATGGCACAGGTGGGGACAGTGGGGTGACAATGGGGACATGGGGTGAAGGGACATCGCCAGTGATGGTGTCATGGCATGGTGAGTGACACTGGGGTGACACCGAGGGGACATGGGGACATGGGGACATGGGGTGTGGGGACATTGCCACTGATTTTGTCACCAGTGTGGTGAACGGCACAGGTGGGGACAATGGGGACATGGGGTATGGGGACATTGCCAGTGATGGTGTCAATGGCATGGTCGGTGACACTGAGGTGACACCAAGGTGACACCGAGGTGACACCCGGTGGGGACATGGGTGTGGGGACATTGCCAATGATGGTGCCAACACTGTGGTGAATGGCACAGGTGGGGACAATGGGGACATGGGGTATGGGGACGTTGCCAGTGATGGTGTCACTACTCGGTGACACGGAGGTGACACCGAGGTGACACGCGGTGGCCGTGCAGGCGCGTGCACATCTCGCAGAGCACCGTGGACTGCCTCAAGGGGGAGTTCGAGGTGGAGCCGGGCGAGGGCGGCTCCCGCTGCGACTACCTGAGGGACAAGGGCATTGTCACCTACCTGGTGGTGGTCCCCAAGCAGGGGCTGCGGCACGGCGTCAACGGCGTGGTGAGTGGCACCGACGGGGACATGGGGACATGGGGACATGGGGACACAATGGGGACGTTGACATTGAGTGTGTCCCACAGCGTGGTGAGTGGCACCAATGGGGACAATGGGGACATGGGTGTGGGGACATTGACATTGATTGTGTCAATGGAGTGGTGAGTGACACTGGTGGGGACAGTGGGGACATGGGGACATGGGGACATGGGGATGTTGACATTGATTGTGTCAACGGCATGGTGAGTGGCACCAGTGGGGACATGGGGACACAATGGGGACGTTGACATTGAGTGTGTCAATGGAATGGTGAGTGGCACCGCTGGGGACAATGGGGACATTGACATTGATTGTGTCAATGGAATGGTGAGTGACACCAACGGGGACAGTGGGGACATGGGGACACAATGGGGACATTGACATTGATTGTGT
The DNA here is from genome assembly GCF_047830755.1 of Zonotrichia albicollis. Classification (NCBI taxonomy): domain Eukaryota; kingdom Metazoa; phylum Chordata; class Aves; order Passeriformes; family Passerellidae; genus Zonotrichia; species Zonotrichia albicollis. Next base: position 24,026 of record NW_027428368.1, on the reverse strand, counting down.
CAATGGAATGGTGAGTGACACCGGTGGGGACATGGGGACATGGGGACACAATGGGGACGTTGACATTGATTGTGTCAATGGCGTGGTGAGTGGCACCAACAGGGACATGGGGACATGGGCATGGGGTGTGGGGACGTTGACATTGATTGTGTCAACGGCATGGTGAGTGGCACCAACGGGGACACTGGGGACATGGGGACATGGGTGTGGGGACATTGACATTGAGTGTGTCCCACAGTGTGGTGAGTGACACCAACAGGGACATGGGGACATGGGGACATGGGTGTGGGGACATTGACATTGATTGTGTCAATGGTGTGGTGAGTGGCACCAACAGGGACATGGGGACATGGGTGTGGGGACGTTGACATTGATTGTGTCCCACAGTGTGGTGAGTGGCACCGATGGGGACATGGGGACATGGGGACACAATGGGGACGTTGACATTGATTGTGTCAATGGAATGGTGAGTGGCACCCCTGGGGACAGTGGTGGTGACACTGGGGGGGACAATGGGGACATTGACATTGATTGTGTCAATGGCGTGGTGAGTGGCACCAACACGGACATGGGGACATGGGTGTGGGGACATTGATTGTGTCAATGGCGTGGCGAGTGACACCAATGGGGACAATGGGGACATGGGGACATGGGTGTGGGGACATTGACATTGATTGTGTCGATGGTGTGGTGAGTGACACCAACGGGGACACTGGGGACATGGGGACATGGGGATGTTGGCATTGATTGTGTCGATGGTGTGGTGAGTGGCACCAACGGGGACATGGGGACACAATGGGGACGTTGACATTGATTGTGTCAATGGAATGGTGAGTGGCACCAACAGGGACATGGGGACATGGGGACATGGGTGTGGGGACATTGACATTGATTGTGTCAATGGAGTGGTGAGTGGCACCGATGGGGACAGTGGGGACATGGGGACACAATGGGGACGTTGACATTGTTTGTGTCCCACAGCGTGGTGAGTGGCACCAACGGGGACATGGGGACAGTGGGGACATTGACATTGATTGTGTCAATGGAATGGTGAGTGACACCAACAGGGACATGGGGACATGGGTGTGGGGACGTTGACATTGATTGTGTCAATGGAATGATGAGTGACACCAACAGGGACATGGGGACATGGGTGTGGGGACGTTGACATTGATTGTGTCAATGGAATGGTGAGTGGCACCAACAGGGACATGGGGACATGGGTGTGGGGACATTCACATTGATTGTGTCAATGGTGTGGTGAGTGGCACCAATGGGGACATGGGGACATGGGTGTGGGGACATTGACATTGAGTGTGTCAATGGTGTGGTGAGTGACACCTCTGGGGACACTGGGGACACAGGGACACAATGGGGACGTTGACGTTGATTGTGTCAATGGTGTGGTGAGTGGCACCAAAGGGGACATGGGGACATGGGGACACAATGGGGACGTTGACATTGAGTGTGTCAATGGTGTGGTGAGTGGCACCAACGGGGACATGGGGACATTGACATTGATTGTGTCAATAGTGTGGTGAGTGACACCAACGGGGACAGTGGGGACAATGTGGGGGAACAATGGGGACATGGGTGTGGGGACATTGACATTGATTGTGTCAATGGCGTGGTGAGTGGCACCAACGGGGACATGGGGACAATGGTGGGGACACTGGGGACATGGGTTATGGGGACATTGCCAATGATCACGTCAATGGCGTGGTGGGTGACAGTGGTGGGGACACTGGGGACACTGGGGATGTGGGAGGTGACACTGGTGACACAGTGACACAGTGACACGGTGACACAGTGACATGGTGACACAGTGACACAGTGACACAGTGACAAGGTGTCACCCACCATGTCCCTGTCCCCACAGAAGCTGTCCCTGTCCTCGTCCCACGGCGTGTCCCCCCCTCCTGTCACCGCCAACGGTGGCCTCAGCCCGGAGCCGCCCGAGGACGCCGAGCGCGGCCGCAGCAGCTCCGCGGAGCTCGACGACGACGACGACACCGAGGTACCCAAACTGTCCCCACCGTGTCCCCACCGTGTCCCCACCGTGTCTCCTTGGTGTCCCCGTGGTGTCCCCAAGGTGTCCTTTTGGTGTCCCCTTGGTGTCCCTTTGGTGTCCCCTTGGTGTCCTGTGGTGTCCCCAGGGTGGGTGTCTCCTCAGTGTCCCTGCCCTGTCCCTTTGGTGTCCCCTTGGTGTCTCCAGGCTGTCCCCACAATGTCCCCTTGGTGTCCCCAAATTGTCCCCTTGGTGTCTCCCCTTGTTGTCCCTTTGGTGTCCCCACCATGTCCCCACGCTGTCCCTGCGGTGTCCCCATGGTGTCCCCACCGTGTCCCCACCATGTCCCCACGGTGTCCCCAAGATGTCCCCATGGCGTCTCCTTGGTGTCCCCGTGGTGTCCCCAGGGTGTCCTGTGGTGTCCCTGCCATGTCCCCCCTTGGTGTCTCCCCGTGTTGTCCCCTTGGTGTCCCCAAATTGTCCCCTTGGTGTCTCCCCGTGTTGTCTCCTTGCTGTCCCCACCATGTCCCCACGCTGTCCCCACGGTGTCTCCTTGGTGTCCCTGTGGTGTCCCCACGGTGTCCTTGGGCTGTCCCTGCCATGTCCCCTTGGTGTCTCCCCATGTTGTCCCCTTGGTGTCCCCACCATGTCCCCCCTGGGTGTCCCCATGATGTCCCCACGGTGTCACCCTCATTGTCCCCAGGTCCCCAACCCCTCGTTCCCGAACCCGCGTCGCCGGCTGCGTTTGTGGGACCTGGCCGAGCGCGTGGTGTCCCCATGGTGTCCCTGGGCTGTCCCTGCAGTGTCCCTGGGCTGTCCCAATGGTGTCCCCATGGTGTCCCAATGGTGTCCCCACGATGTCACCCATTGTCCCCAGGTTCCAAATCCATCGTTCCCCAATCCGTGTCGCCGGCTGCGATTGCGGGACCTGGCCGAGCGCGTGGTGTCCCCAGGCTGTCCCTTTGGTGTCCCCAGGGTGTCCCTGACCTGTCCCTGGGCTATCCCAATGATGTCCCCAGGCTGTCCCCATGATGTCCCCACAATGTCACCCATTGTTCCCAGGTTCCAAATCCATCGTTCCCCAACCCGCGTCGCCGGCTGCGCTTCCGGGACCTGGCCGAGTGCGTGGTGTCCCCAGGGTGTCCCTTTGGTGTCCCCAGCCTGTCCCTGCAGTGTCCCTGGGCCATCCCAATGATGTCCCCCATTGTCCCCATGATGTCCCCTTGGTGTCCCCATGATGTCACCCATTGTCCCCAGGTCCCCAACCCGTCATTCCCCAATCCCCGTCGCCGGCTGCGTTTGCGGGACCTGGCCGAGCGCGTGGTGTCCCCAGGGTGTCCCTGGGCTATCCCAATGATGTCCCCATGATGTCCCCACGATGTCCCCTCATTGTCCCCAGGTTCCAAATCCATCATTCCCCAATCCCCGTCGCCGGCTGCGTTTGCGGGACCTGGCCGAGCGCGTGGTGTCCCCAGGCTGTCCCTGTGGTGTCCCTGGGCTATCCCAATGATGTCCCCATGATGTCCCCACAATGTCACTCATTGTCCCCAGGTCCCCAACCCCTTGTTCCCCAATCTGCATCGCCGGCTGCATTTGCGGGACCTGGCCGAGCGCGTGGTGTCCCCATGGTGTCCCTTTGGTGTCCCCAGGCTGTCCCTGCCGTGTCCCTGGGCCCAATGATGTCCCCACAATGTCACCCATTGTCCCCAGGTCCCCAACCTGTCATTCCCCAATCCCCGTCGCCGGCTGCGTTTGCGGGACCTGGCCAAGTGCTTGGTGTCCCCAGGCTGTCCCTGTGGTGTCCCCAGGCTGTCCCTGACCTGTCCTGGCAATGTCCCAATGGTGTCACCCATTGTCCCCAGGTCCCCAACCCATCATTCCCCAACCCCCGTCACCAGCTGCGTTTGTGGGACCTGGCCGAGCGCGTGGTGTCCCCAGGGTGTCCCTTTGGTGTCCCTGCAGTGTCCCTGGCTGTGCTTGGGCTGTCCTGGCAATGTCACCACAGTGTCCCCACGGTGTCACCCATTGTCCCCAGGTCCCCAATCCCTCGTTCCCCAATCCGCGTTGCCGGCTGCGTTTGCGGGACCTGGCCGAGCGCGTGGTGTCCCCAGGCTGTCCTTGTGGTGTCCCCATGGTGTCCCTGACCTGTCCTGGCAATGTCCCAATGGTGTCACCCATTGTCCCCACAATGTCACCCATTGTCCCCAGGTCCCCAACCCCTCGTTCCCCAATCCGCGTCGCCGTTTGCGCTTGCGGGACCTGGCCGAGCGCGTGGTGTCCCCAGGCTGTCCCTGCAGTGTCCCTGGGCTATCCCAATGGTGTCCCAATGATGTCCCCATGGTGTCACCCATTGTCCCCAGGTTCCAAATCCATCATTCCCCAATCCTCGTCGCCGGCTGCGCTTGCGGGACCTGGCCGAGTGCGTGGTGTCCCCAGGCTGTCCCCATGGTGTCTCTGCAGTGTCCCTGGCTGTGCTTGGGCTGTCCTGGCAATGTCCCCAATGTTGTCCCTACAATGTCACCCATTGTCCCCAGGTCCCCAACCCCTCATTTCCCAATCCCCGTCGCCGGCTGCGATTGTGGGACCTGGCCGAGCGCGTGGTGTCCCTGGGCTGTCCCTGGGCTCTCCCAATGATGTCCCCAGGCTGTCCCAATGATGTCCCCATGATGTCACCCATTGTCCCCAGGTGCCCAACCCCTCGTTCCCGAACCCGCGTCGGCGGCTGCGCTTGCGGGACCTGGCCGAGCGCATGGTGTCCCCAGGCTGTCCCTGCAGTGTTCCTGGGCCATCCCAATGGTGTCACCCATTGTCCCCATGATGTCCCCTTGGTGTCCCCACAATGTCACCCATTGTCCCCAGGTGCCCAACCCCTCGTTCCCGAACCCGCGTCGGCGGCTGCGCTTGCTGGACCTGGCCGAGCGCGTGGTGTCCCCAGGGTGTCCCTGCGGTGTCCCTGGGCTATCCCAATGGTGTCCCCATGGTGTCCCAATGATGTCCCCACGATGTCCCCTCATTGTCCCCAGGTCCCCAACCCGTCGTTCCCGAACCCTCGGCGCCGTTTGCGCCTGCGGGACCTGGCCGAGCGCGTGGCGGGGGCGGCGCAGAACGAGCAGGAGCTGAACCGGCTCCTCAACGAGGCCCTGCTGGAGCGCGAGAGCATCCGGGCGTGAGTGACGCGGGAATCGCCCCCAAAAATTCCCAAAAAAATTCCCCAAAAAAATAATAAAAAAAAAAAATTCTCAAATATTCCAAAAATTAAAAAAAAAAAATCCCGAAAATTTCGTTACAATCCTGATGATTCCTAACAAAATACTCAAAATCTCTGAAAATTCCCCAAAATACCCCAAAAAAATCCCTCCAAAAATATACAAAAATTCACCAAAATTTCCACAAAAATCTGCAAAAATTACTCAAAAAATCCCCCCAAAATTTTCCAAAAATCTGCTAAAATTCCTCCAAAAAATCACCCAAAATCCCCCCAAAATTCCCCAAAAATCCCTCCAAAAAATCTGCGTAATTCCCCAAAATTTCCCCAAAAATCCCCAAAAAATCTGCAAAAATTCCTCAAAAAATCCCCAAAAAATCCCCAAAAAATCCCTCCAAGAAATCTACAGAAATTCCCCAAAATTTCCGCAAAAATCCCCTAAAAATCTGCAAAAATTCCTCAAAAAATCCCCAAAAATTCCCAAAATTTCCCAAAATCCCCAAAAAATCTGCAAAAATTCCTCAAAAAATCCCCAAAAATTCCATAAAACCCCCAAAATTCCCTAAAATCCCCAAAATTCCATAAAATCCCAAAATTCCCCCCAAACCCCGCAGCCTGAAGGGTCAGAGCACGTTCCGGCTGTCGCTGCGCTTCACCGACCCCGACATGGAGACGCGCTGCTCGGAAAAATCCCCAAAAAATCCGCAAAAATCCCCCAAAAATCTCTCCAAAATTCCCAAAATTCCCCAAAAATCCCTCCAAAAAATCTGCAAAAATTCCCTAAATTTCCCCCAAAATCCCAAAAAAATCTGCAAAAATTCCTCAAAAAAATCCCATAAAATCCCTAAAAATCCCAAAATTTCCCCAAAAATCCCTCCAAAAATCTACAAAAATCCCCAAAAAATCTGCAAAAATTGCTCAAAAAATCCCCAAAAAGTCCCCAAAAATTCCCACAAATCCCTCCAAAAATCTACAAAAATTCCTCAAAAAATCTGCAAAAATTCCTCAAAAAAATCCCCAAAAATCCCTCCAAAAATTCCCAAAATTTCCCCCAAAAATCCCCCCAAAATTTGCAAAAATTCCTCCAAAAATCCGCAAAAAATCTGCAAAAATTCCCCAAAATTTCCCCAAAAATCCCCAAAATATCCACAAAAATTCCTCAAAAAAATCCCCAAAATTCCATAAAACCCCCAAAATTCCCTAAAATCCCCAAAATTCCCCATAAATCCCACAGCCTGAAGGGTCAGAGCACGTTCCGGCTGTCGCTGCGCTTCACCGACCCCGACATGGAGACGCGCTACTCGGAAAAATCCCAAAAATTCCATAAAAACCCAAAATTCCATAACATCCCCAAAAATCCCCCAAAAATTCCCAAAAATCTGTCCAAAAAATCTGCAAAAATTCCCAAAATTTCCCCAAAAATCCCCAAAAAGTCTGCAAAAATTCCTCAAAAAAATGCCCAAAAATTCCCAAAAATCCCTCCAAAAAATCTGCAAAAATTCCCAAAATTTCCCCAAAAATCCCCCAAAAAATCCTCAAAAAAATCCCCAAAAATCCCCAAAAATTCCCCAAAATTGCCTAAAAATCCCTCCAAAAAATCTGCAAAAATTCCCCAAAATTTCCCCAAAAATCCTCCCAAAAATCTGCAAAAATTCTCAAAATTTCCCCAAAAATCCCCCAAAATCTGCAAAAATTCCTCAAAAAAACTCCCCAAAAATTCCTCAGAAAAATCCCCCAAAATTCCCTCCCAAAAAATCTGCAAAAATTCCCAAAACTTCCCCAAAAAGCCCCAAAAAATCTGCAAAAATTCCTCAAATTTTCCCTAAAAACCCCTCCAAAAATCTGCAAAAATTCCCCAAAATTTTCCCCAAAATCCCCAAAAAATCTGCAAAATTTCCTCAAAAATCCCTCAAAAAAATCTGCAAAAATTCCTCAAAAAATCACCAAAAATTCCATAAAATCCCCCAAAATCCCTCCAAATATTCCCAAAATTTCCCCCCAAAATCCCCAAAAAATTCGCAAAAATTCCTCCAAAAACCCCCCAAAAATCTGCAAAAATTCCCAAAATTTCCCCAAAAATCCCCAAAAAATCTGCAAAAATTCCTCAAAAAACCCCAAAATTCCATAAAAACCCCAAAATTCCCAAATTCCTGAAATCCCGCAGCCTGAAGGGTCAGAGCACGTTCCGGCTGTCACTGCGCTTCACCGACCCCGACATGGAGACGCGCTACTCGAAAAAATCCCCCAAAAATTCCATAAAAACCCCAAAGTTCCATAACAAACCCAAAATTCAATAAAATCCCCCCAAATCCCCCAAAAATCCATCCAAAAAATCTGCAAAAATGCCCAAAATTTCCCCTAAAAACTCTGCAAAAATTCCTCAAAAAAATCCCCAAAAATCCCTCCAAAAAATCTGCAAAAATTCCCAAAATTTCCCCAAAAATCCCTCTAAAAATCTGCAAAAATTCCTCAAAAAATCCCCAAAAATCCCCCAAAAATTCCCAAAATTCCCTAAAAATCCCTCCAAAAAATCTGCAAAAATTCCTCAAAAAAATCCGCAAAAATCCCTCAAATAATCCCCCAAAATCCCCCCAAAATTCCCCAAAAATCCCTCCATAAAATCCACAAAAATTCCCCAAAATTTCCCCAAAAATCTGCAAACATTTCTCCAAAAATCTGCAAAAATTCCTCAAAAAATCTGCAAAAATTCCTCAAAAAAAATCCACAAAAATTCCATAAAAACCTCAAAATTCCCTAAAACCCCCAAAATTCCCTAAAATCCCCAAAATTCCCCATAAACCCCACAGCCTGAAGGGTCAGAGCACGTTCCGGCTGTCGCTGCGCTTCACCGACCCCGACATGGAGACGCGCTACTCGGTGGAGAAGGAGAAGCAGAGCGGCGCCGCCTTCAGCTGCTCCTGCGTGGTCCTCATCTTCACCACCCTGGTGGAGGCCACCATCGACCCCTGGTAGGACCCTGGTGGGGGGACACCTCGGGGACACCGTGGTGGCACCCAAAGGTGTCACCTCTGAGGTTCTCCATGGCACATTTGGGCAGGTTGGTGACCAACTACGTGACGTTCGTGGTGGGCGAGGTGCTGCTGGTGGCGCTGACGCTCTGCTCCTTGGCCGCCGTCTTCCCCAGGGTGAGGTGGTGGGGACACACCTTGGGGACATCATGGGGACATCATTGGGATAGCCCAGGGACAGACCAGGGACACCCTGGGGACACCACGCGCTCGGCCAGGTCCCGCAATTGCGACGAGGGTTGGGGAACGACGGGTTGGGGACCTGGGGACAATGGGGACACCATGGGGACAATTGGTGACACCATTGGGACATTGCCAGGACAGGTCAGGGACACCATGGGGACACCACAGGGACAGCCCGGGGACACCACGCGCTCGGCCAGGTCCTGCAAACGCAGCCGGCGACGGGGGTTGGGGAACGACAGGTTGGGGACCTGGGGACAATGGGTGACATTGTGGGGACATCATTGGGATAGGCCAGGGACAGCCCAGGGACACCCTGGGGACACCACGCGCTCGGCCAGGTCCCGCAATTGCGACGAGGGTTGGGGAACGACGGGTTGGGGACCTGGGGACAATGGGTGACATCATGGGGACAATGGGTGACACCATTGGGACATTGCCAGGACAGGTCAGGGACACCATGGGGACACCACAGGGACAGCCCGGGGACAACACGCGCTCGGCCAGGTCCTGCAAACGAAGCTGGTGATGGGGATTGGGAAATGACAGGTTGGGGACCTGGGGACAATGGGTGACATCGTGGGGACACCATTGGGATAGCCCAGGGACACCATGGGGACACCCTGGGGACACCACGCTCTCGGCCAGGTCCCGCAAGCGCAGCCGGCGACGGGGGTTGGGAAATGACAGGTTGGGGACCTGGGGACAATGGGGACACCATGGGGACAATTGGTGACACCATTGGGACATTGCCAGGACAGGTCAGGGACACCATGGGGACACCACAGGGACACCCTGGGGACACCGGGCGCTCGGCCAGGTCCCGCAATTGCGACGAGGGTTGGGGAACGATGGGTTGGGGACCTGGGGACAATGGGTGACATCATGGGGACATCATGGGGACATCATTGGGACACCATTGGGACAGCCTGGGGACAGCCCAGGGACACTCTGGGGACACCACGCACTCGGCCAGGTCCTGCAAACGCAGCTGGCGATGGGGATTGGGAAATGACAGGTTGGGGACCTGGGGACAATGAGGGTGACATTGTGGGGACATTGCCAGGACAGGTCATGGACACCATGGGGACAATGGGTGACATCGTGGGGACATCATGGGGACATCATTGGGACACCATTGGGATAGCCCAGGGACACCACAGGGACACCCTGGGGACACCACGCGCTCAGCCAGGTCCCGCAATTGCGACGAGGGTTGGGGAACGACGGGTTGGGGACCTGGGGACAATGGGTGACATCGTGGGGACAATGGGTGACACCATTGGGACATTGCCAGGACAGGTCAGGGACACCATGGGGACACCACGGGGACAGCCTGGGGACACCACGCGCTCAGCCAGGTCCCACAAGCGCAGCCGGCGACGGGGGTTGGGAAATGAGGGGTTGGGGACCTGGGGACAATGGGTGACACCATGGGGACATCATGGGGACATCATTGGGATAGCCCAGGGACAGCCCAGGGACAGCCCGGGGACACCACGTGCTCGGCCAGGTCCCGCAAACGCAGCCGGCGACGGGGGTTGGGGAACGAGGGGTTGGGGACCTGGGGACAATGGGTGACATCGTGGGGACAATGGGTGACATCATGGGGACAATGGGTGTCACATCCATGGTGACCTCAGCCATGTTGTCCCCAAAGGGTTTCCCCAAGAAGCTGGTGGCCTTCTCCACCTGGATCGACCGCACGCGCTGGGCGCGCAACTCGTGGGCCATGGCGGCCGTGGCCGTGGTGACCGCGGCCGACATCGTGGACATGGTGAGGAGGGGACACCACGCCGAGGGGACATCGAGCTGGGGTGGTGGCCGGTGGGACATCAGGGTCACCATGGGGTGGTGACATCAGGGACACCATGGGGTGGTGGCTGTGAGGAGCACCCCAGATACTGCAGCTCCATCACCCTGATGGCCATGGTGGCCACCGTGTCCTCGTGTCCCCATATTGGCTATCATGGTGACCATGGGGTGGTGGCCAATGGGACATCAGGGACACCATGATGGTGGTGGCTTCAAAGATCAGCCAAGACATTGAGTTACATGACTCTGGTGGCCGTGGTGGCCACCGTGTCCTCGTGTCCCCATCTTGGCTATCATGGTGACCATGGGGTGGTGGCCAGTGGGACATTGTGGTCACCATGATGGTGGTGGCTTCAAAGATCAGCCAAGACATTGAGTTACATGACCCTGGTGGCCGTGGTGGCCACGGTGTCCCCATGTCCCCAAATTGACCCTACCCTTGTGTCTCCATCTTGGCTATTGTGGGGACCATGGGGTGATGGCCAATGGGACATCAGGGTCACCATGGGGTGGTGACATCAGGATATCAGGGACACCGTGGGGTGGTGGCTGTGAGGAGCAGCCAAAACACTGAGTTCCATCACCCTGGTGGCCATGGTGGCCACCGTGTCCCCGTGTCCCCACCTTGGCTATCATGGTGGCCATGGGGCCGTGACCAGTGGGACCTTGTGGCCACCATGGGGTGGTGGCTGTGAGAAGCAACCAAAGCACTGAGTTGCTCCATCCTGGTGGTCATGGTGGCCACCATGTCCCCACGTCCTCATCTCAGCTGCCATGGGGACACCTTGGGGTGGTGACCAATGGGGACACCATGGGGTGGTGGCTGTGAGGAGCAGCCCAGATATTGCATCTCCATCACCCTGGTGGCCACCACTGTGTCCCCATGTCCCCAGTTCAGTTGTCATGGGGACCATGGAGTGGTGACATCAGGACATCAGGGACACCATGATGGTGGTGGCTTCAAAGATCAGCCAAGACATTGAGTTACATGACCCTGGTGGCCGTGGTGGCCACCGTGTCCTCGTGTCCCCATCTTGGCTATCATGGTGACCGTGGGGTGGTGGCCAGTGGGACATCAGGGACACCATGGGGTGGTGGCTGTGAGGAGCAGCCCAGATATTGCATCTCCATCACCCTGGTGGCCACCACCATGTCCCCATGTCCCCATCTTGGCTATCATGGTGACCATGAGGTGGTGGCCAGTGGGACATCAGGGCCACCATGGGGTGGTGGCTTCAAAGATCAGCCAAGACATTGAGTTACATGACTCTGGTGGCTGTGGTGGCCACCATGTCCTCGTGTCCCCATCTTGGCTATCATGGTGACCATGGGGTGGTGGCCGGTGGGACATCAGGGTCACCATGGAGTGGTGGCCAGTGGGACATCAGGGTCACCATGGGGTGATGGCCAATGGGACATCAGAGTCACCATGGCGTCATGACCAGTGGGACATCAGGGTCACCATGGGGTGGTGGCTGTGAGGAGCACCTTCAGCATTACAGCTCCATCACCCTGTTGTCCATGGTGGCCACCATGTCCCCATGTCCCCAGCTCAGTTGCCACTGGGACCATGGGGTGGTGACATCAGGGACACCATGATGGTGGTGGCTTCAAAGATCAGCCAAGACATTGAGTTACAGAACTCTGGTGGCCATGGTGGCCACCGTGTCCTCGTGTCCCCATCTTGGCTATCATGGTGACCATGGGGTGGTGGCCAGTGGGACATCAGGGACACCGTGGGGTGGTGGCCGGTGGGACATCAGGGACACCATGGGGTGGTGGCTGTGAGGAGCAGCCAAAACACTGAGTTCCATCACCCTGGTGGCCATGGTGGTCACCACTTTGTCACCATGTCCCCAACTGGGATGTTGTGGAGGACACAGGGTGGTGAACAATGGGGTGGTGGCTTCAAAGATCAGCCAAGACATTGAGTTACATGACTCTGGTGGCCGTGGTGGCCACGGTGTCCCCATGTCCCCGGCTTGGCTGCCATGAGGACCATGGCGTGGTGGCCAGTGGGACATCAGGGACACCATGGGGTGGTGGCCAGTGGGACATCAGGGTCACCATGGGATGGTGGCTTCAAAGATCAGCCAAGACATTGAGTTACATGACCCTGGTGGACGTGGTGGCCACCGTGCCCTCGTGTCCCCATCCTGGCTATCATGGTGACCATGGGGTGGTGGCCAGTGGGACATCAGGGACACCATGGGGTGGTGACCAATGGGGACACCATGGGGTGGTGGCTGTGAGGAACAGCCCAGATATTGCATCTCCATCACCCTGGTGTCCATGGTGGCCACCACCATGTCCCCATAACTCCAGTTCAGTTGCCATGGGGACCATGGGGTGGTGACATCAGGACATCAGGGCCACCATGATGGTGGTGGCTTCAAAGATCAGCCAAGACATTGAGTTACATGACCCTGGTGGCCATGGTGGCCACTGTGTCCTCGTGTCCCCACCTTGGCTACCACAGGGACCATGAGGTGGTGACCAATGGGACATCAGGGACACCATGGGGTGGTGGCTGTGAGGAGAAGCCCAGATATTGCATCTCCATCACCCTGGTGGCCATGGTGGTCACCACTTTGTCACCATGTCCCCAACTGGGATGTTGTGGAGGACACAGGGTGGTGAACAATGGGGTGGTGGCTTCAAAGATCAGCCAAGACATTGAGTTACATGACCCTGGTGGATGTGGTGGCCATGGTGTCCCCATGTCTCCAGATTGACCCTACCCTTGTGTCTCCATCTTGGCTGCCATGGGGACCATGGGGTGATGGCCAATGGGACATCAGGGTCACCATGGGGTGGTGGCTGTGAGGAGCAGCCAAAACACTGAGTTCCATCACCCTGGTGGCCATGGTGGCCACCGTGTCCTCGTGTCCCCAGCTTGGCTGCCATGATGACCATGGGGTGGTGGCCAGTGGGACATCAGGGCCACCATGGGGTGGTGACCAATGGGGACACCATGGGGTGGTGGCTGTGAGGAGCAGCCCAGATATTGAATCTCCATCACCCTGGTGTCCATGGTGGTCACCACTTTGTCACCATGTCCCCAACTAGGATGTTGTGGAGGACACAGGGTGGTGAACAATGGGGTGGTGGCTTCAAAGATCAGCCAAGACATTGAGTTACATGACCCTGGTGGCCATGGTGGCCACCGTGTCCTCGTGTCCTCACCTTGGCTATCATGGTGACCATGGGGTGGTGACCAGTGGGACATCAGGGACACCATGGGGTGGTGGCTGTGAGGAGCAGCCCAGATATTGCATCTCCATCACCCTGGTGGCCACCACAGTGTCCCCATGTCCCCAGTTCAGTTGTCATGGGGACCATGGAGTGGTGACATCAGGACATCAGGGACACCATGATGGTGGTGGCTTCAAAGATCAGCCAAGACATTGAGTTACATGACCCTGGTGGCCGTGGTGGCCACCGTGTCCTCGTGTCCCCATCTTGGCTATCATGGTGACCATGGGGTGGTGGCCAGTGGGACATCAGGGTCACCATGGGGTGGTGGCTTCAAAGATCAGCCAAGACATTGAGTTACATGACTCTGGTGGCCATGGTGGCCACCATGTCCTCGTGTCCCCATCTTAACTATCATGGTGACCATGGGGTGGTGGCCAGTGGGACATCAGGGACACCGTGGGGTGGTGACCAGTGGGACATCAGGGACACGGTGGGGTGGTGACATCAGGACATCAGGGTCACCATGGGGTGGTGGCTTCAAAGATCAGCCAAGACATTGAGTTACATGACTCTGGTGGCCATGGTGGCCACCGTGTCCCCAGCTTGGCTGCAATGAGGACCATGGGGTGGTGACCAGTGGCACCTCGGGGTCACCATGGGGTGGTGGCCAATGGGACATCAGGGTCACCATGGGGTGGTGGCTGTGAGGAACAGCCTGAGCATTACAGCTCCATCACCCTGGTGGCCACCACCGTGTCCCCATAACTCCAGTTCAGTTGCCATGGGGACCATGGGGTGGTCACATCAGGACATCAGGGCCACCATGATGGTGGTGGCTTCAAAGATCAGCCAAGACACTGAGTTACATCACCCTGGTGGCCGTGGTGGCCATGGTGTCCCCATGTCCCCAGATTGACCCTACCCTTGTGTCTCCATCTTGGCTGCCATGGGGACCATGGGGTGGTGGCCAGTGGGACATCAGGGTCACCACGGGGTGGTGGCTGTGAGGAGCAGCCAAAACACTGGGTTCCATCACCCTGGTGGCCATGGTGGCCACCGTGTCCTCGTGTCCCCATCCTGGCTATCATGGTGACCATGGGGTGGTGGCCAGTGGGACATCAGGGACACCATGATGGTGGTGGCTGTGAGGAGCAGCCCAGATATTGCATCTCCATCATCCTGGTGGCCATGGTGGCCACCATGTCACCAGCTTGGCTACCATGGAGACCATGGGGCGATGACCAGTGGGACATTGTTGTCACCATGGGGTTTTGGCTGTGAGGAGCAGCCAAAACACTGAGTTGCTCCATCCTGGTGGCCATGGTGGCCACCATGTCCCCATGTCCTCATCTCAGCTGCCATGGGGACACCTTGGGGTGGTGACCAATGGGGACACCATGGGGTGGTGGCTGTGAGGAGCAGCCCAGATACTGCAGCTCCATCACCCTGGTGGCCATGGTGGTCACCACTTTGTCACCATGTCCCCAACTGGGATGTTGTGGAGGACACAGGGTGGTGAACAATGGGGTGGTGGCTTCAAAGATCAGCCAAGACACTGAGTTACATGACCCTGGTGGCCGTGGTGGCCAAGGTGTCCCCATGTCCCCAGATTGACCCTACCCTTGTGTCTCCATCTTGGCTGCTGTGGGGACCATGGGGTGATGGCCAATGGGACATCAGGGTCACCATGGGGTGGTGGCTGTGAGGAGCAGCCAAAACATTGAGTTCCATCACCCTGGTGGCCATGGTGGCCACCGTGTCCCCATGTCCTCATCTCAGTTGCCATGGGGACCATGGGGTGGTGACCAACAGGACATTGGGGCCACCACGGGGTGGTGGCTGTGAGGAGCAGCTCATCATTACAGCTCCATCACCCTGTTGTCTATGGTGACAACCATGTCCCCATGTCCCCTCCTCAGCTGCAATGGGGACCATGGGGTGGTGACAATGGCGCCACCATGGGGTGGTGGCTACGAGGAACAGCCCAGATATTGCAGTTACACCACCCTGGTGGCCATGGTGTCCCCATGTCCCCATTCTGACCTTCTCGCCATGTCCCCAGCTGGCCTGCCACCACCACCGCTGGCCGGTGACCAACGCCACCACAGGGCCACCCCGTGGTGGTGACATCAGGACATCAGGACATCAGGGGGTGGTGGCTGTGAGGAGCAGCTCAGATATTGGAGCTTCATCACCCTGGTGGCCATGGTGGCAACCATGTCCACATATCCCCTTCTGCACTGCCATGGGGACCATGGGGTGGTGACCAATGGGACATTGTGGTCACCATGGGGTGGTGACATCAGGGCCACCATGGGGTGGTGGCTGTGAGGAGCACCCTCAGCATTACAGCTCCATCACCCTGTTGTCCATGGTGACAACCATGTCCCCATGTCCCCAGCTCAGCTGTCATTGGGACCATGGGGTGGTGACATCAGGGCCACCATGGGGTGGTGACAACAAGGAACAGCTCAGATATCGCAGTTACACCACCCTGGTGTCCGTGGTGTCCCCATGTCCCCATTCTGACCTTCTCCCCATGTCCCCAGCTGGCCTGCCACCACCACCGCCGGCTGGTGACCAACGCCACCTCAGGGCCACCCTGTGGTGGTGACATCAGGACATCAGGGGGTGGTGGCTGTGAAGAGCAGCCCAGATATTGGAGCTTCATCACCCTGGTGGTCATGGTGGCCACCACTTTGTCCCCATGTCCCCATCTTGGCTGCCATGGGTACCATGGGGTGGTGACCAATAGGATATTGGGGCCACCATGGGGTGGTGGCTTCATGCAGCAACTAAAACACTGAATTACACAGCCCTGGTGTCCATGGTGTCCCCATGTCCCCACACTGACCCCCTTCCCATGTCCCCAGCTGGCCTGCCATCACCACCGCTGGCCGGTGACCAAAGGGACCTCAGGGCCACCATGGGGTGGTGACCAGTGGGACATCAGGGCCACAGTGAGGAGCAGCCTCAGCATTACAGCTCCATCACCATGGTGGCCACCATGTCCCCATGTCCTCATCTCAGTTGCCATGGGGACCATGGGGTGGTGACCAACAGGACATTGGGGCCACCATGGGGTGGTGACATCAGGGCCACCATTGGGTGGTGGCTGTGAGGAGCACCCTCAGCATTACAGCTCCATCACCCTGTTGTCCATGGTGACAACCATGTCCCCATGTCCCCTGCTCAGCTGCCATGGGGACCATGGGGTGGTGACATCAGGGCCACCATGGGGTGGTGGCTACGAGGAACAGCTCAGATATTGCAGTTACACCACCCTGGTGTCCATGGTATCCCCATTCTGACCTTCCCCCCATGTCCCCAGCTGGCCTGCCACCACCACCGCTGGCCGGTGACCAACGCCACCTCAGGGCCACCCCGTGCCGGTGACGGCGGCGGCGGCGGCTGCACCGAGCACCCCAAGTACTTCAGCTACATCGCCCTGCTGGCCCTGGTGGCCACCGTGATGCTGGTGCAGGTCTGTTGTTATCCTATTGTTGTTATCTTCTCAAAGCGTCCACACCTTCTCTAGATGTTCCTCATGGCTGCATGTTCTCCATCAAGTCGGGGTCACCAGTGGTTGTTATCTCGTTGTTATTATCTTCTCAAAGCGTCCACACCTTCTCTAGATGTTCCTCATGGCTGTGTGTTCTCCATCACGTTGGGGTCACCAGTGGTTGTTATCTCATTGTTATCTTCTCAAAGCGTCCACACCTTCTCTAGATGTTCCTCATGGCTGCGTGTTCTCCATCAAGTCGGGGTCACCAGTGGTTGTTATCTCGTTGTTATCTTCTCAAAGAGTCCACACCTTCTCTCAATGTTCCTCATCACGTCAGGGTCGCCAGTTGCCCTTATCTCGTTGTTATTATCTTCTCAAATATTCCACACCTTCTCTCGATGTTCCTCGTGGCTGCATGTTCTCCATCACGTCAGGTCACCAGAGTCCACACCTTCTCTCGATGTTCCTCATCACGTCGGGGTCACCAGTTGTCGTTATCTCGTTGTTATTATGTTCTTAAAGCTTCCACACCTTCTCTCGATGTTCTCATGGCTGCGTGTTCTCCATCACGTCAAGGTCACCAGTTGTCGTTATCTCATTGTTATTATCTTCTCAAAGAGTCCACACCTTCTCTAGATGTTCCTCATGGCTGAGTGTTCCTCATCACGTCGGGGTCACCAGTTGTCGTTATCTTGTTGTTATCTTCTCAAAGAGTCCACACCTTCTCTAGATGTTCCTCATCAATTAGGTGTCACCAGTTGTCATTATCTCGTTGTTATTATCTTCTCAAAGCGTCCACACCTTCTCTAGATGTTCCTCATGGCCGAGTGTTCTCCATCACATCGGGGTCACCAGTTCCTCATCATGTCGGGGTCACCAGTTGTCGTTAACTTGTTATTATCTTCTCAAAGCGTCCACACCTTCTCTCGATGTTCCTCATGGCTGCGTGTTCCTCATCACGTCGGGGTCACCAGTTGTCCTTATCTCGTTGTTATCTTCTCCAAGCGTCCACACCTTCTCTCGATGTCCCTCGTGGCTGCGTGTTCCTCATCACATCAGGGTCACCAGTTGTCCTTATCTCGTTGTTATTATCTTCTCAAAGAGTCCACACCTTCTCTCGGTGTTCCTCATGGCTGCGTATTCGTCATCACGTCGGGGTCACCAGTTGTCGTAATCTCGTTGTTATTATCTTCTCAAAGCGTCCATACCTTCTCTCAATGTTCCTCGTGGCTGCGTGTTCTCCATCACGTCGGGGTCACCAGTTGTCGTTATCTCGTTGTTATCTTCTCAAAGAGTCCACACCTTCTCTTGATGTTCCTCATGGTTGCGTGTTCTCCATCACGTCGGGGTCACCAGCTGTCATTATCTCGTTGTTATTATTTTCTCAAAGCGTCCACACCTTCTCTTGATGTTCTCATGGATGCGTGGTCTCCATCACGTCCGGGTCACCAGCTGTCGTTATTTTGTTGTTATTATCTTCTCAAATATTCCACACCTTCTCTTGATGTTCTCATGGCTACGTGTTCTCCATCACGTCAGGGTCACCAGTTGTCGTTATCTCGTTGTTATTATCTTCTCAAAGCGTCCACACCTTCTCTTGATGTTCCTCATCATGTCGGGGGCACCAGCTGTCATTATCTTGTTGTTATCTTCTCAAAGCGTCCACACCTTCTCTCAATGTTCCTCGTGGTTCTGTGTTCCTCATCACGTTGGGGTCACCAGTTGTCGTTATCTCATTATTATTATCTTCTCAAAGCATCCACACCTTCTCTTGATGTTCCTCGTGGTTGTGTGTTCTCCATCACGTCAGGGTCTCCAGTTGTTGTTTTCTCGTTGTTATCTTCTCAAAGCTTCCACACCTTCTCTAGATGTTCCTCATCACGTTGGGGTCACCAGTTGTCATTATCTCATTGTTATTATCTTCTCAAAGCGTCCACACCTTCTCTAGATGTTCTGCGTGTTCTCCATCACGTCGGGGTCACCACTTGTCCTTATCTCATTCTTATTATCTTCTCAAAGCTTCCACACCTTCTCTAGATGTTCCTCATGGCTGCGTGTTCCTCATCATCTCAGGGTCACCAGTTGGCGTTATCTCATTGTTATCTTCTCAAAGAGTCCACACCTTCTCTAGATGTTCCTTGTGGTCTCCATCACGTCGGGGTCACCAGTTGTCATTATCTCGTTGTTATTATCTTCTCAAAGAGTCCACACCTTCTCTCAATGTTCCTCGTGGTTCTGTGTTCCTTATCACGTCGGGGTCACCAGTTGTCCTTATCTCATTGTTATTATATTATCAAAGAGTCCACACCTTCTCTAGATGTTCCTCATCACGTCGGGGTCACCAGTTGCCCTTATCTCGTTGTTATTATCTTCTCAAAGCGTCCACACCTTCTCTCAATGTTCCTCGTGGTTCTGTGTTCCTCATCACGTTGGGGTCACCAGTTGTCGTTATCTCATTATTATTATCTTCTCAAAGCATCCACACCTTCTCTTGATGTTCCTCGTGGTTGTGTGTTCTCCATCACGTCAGGGTCTCCAGTTGTTGTTATCTCCTTGTTATTATCTTCTCAAATATTCCACACGTTCTCTAGATGTTCCTCATCACGTCAGGGTCACCAGTTGTCCTTATCTCGTTGTTATCTTCTCAAAGCGTCCACACCTTCTCTAGATGTTCTGCGTATTCCCCATCACGTCGGGGTCACCACTTCTCATTTTCTCCTTGTCATTTTGTCCTTATGGTGTGGTGTGGTGGCCCATGTGGGACATCCGGGTCCCCCTTGTCCCACCCACGGCCCTCACTGTCCCCACACAGGTCAGCCACATGGTCAAGCTGACCCTCATGGCGCTCATCAGCGCCGCCACCGGCGCCGTCAACTTCTCCGCGTGGGCGCCCATCTTCGACCACTACGACCGGCGGCGCGGCCAGCCCGGATCGTGAGGAGGGGACACCGAGGGGACACGGAGGGGACAGGGAGGGGACAGGGATGGGACAGGGAGGGGACAGGGAAGGGACAGGGATGGGACAGGGATGGGACAGGGAGGGGACACTGAGGGGACAGAGAGGGGGCAGGGATGGGGACAGAGAGGGGACGGGGAGGGGACAGGGAGGGGACACAAAGGGGACAGGGAGGGGACACAAAGGGGACAGGGAGCGGACAGGGAGGGAACAGAGAGGGGACAATGAGGGGACAGGTAGGGGACAGGGATGGGGACAGGGATGGGATACAGAGGGGACAGGGAGGGGACAGGGAGGGGACAGGGATGGGACAAAGATGGGACAGGGAGGGAACAGAGAGGGGACAGGGATGGGACAGGGAGGGGAAAGGGAGGGGACAGGAGGGGACAGGGAGGGGACAGGGATGGGACAGGGAGAGAACAGAGAGGGGACAGGGAGGGGACAGGGAGGGGACAGGGATGGGACAGGGATGGGACAGGGAGGGGACACAGGGGGGACACTGAGGGGACAGGGAGGGACAGGAAGAGACAGGGAGGGGACACAGAGGGGACAGGGAGGGGACAGGGAGGGGACAGGGAGGGGACACAGAGGGGACAGGGATGGGACAGGGAGGGGACAGGGAGGGGACAGGGAGGGGACACGGACGGGACACAGAGGGGACAGGGAGGGGACAGGGAGGGGACAGGGAGGGGACAGGATGGGACAGGGATGGGGACAGGGAGGGGACAGGGATGGGGACAGGGAGGGGACAGGGAGGGGACAGGGATGGGGACAGGAGGGGACAGGGAGGGGACAGGGAGAGGACACAGAGGGGACATGGAGGGGACAGGGATGGGGACAGGGAGGAGACAGGGATGGGACACAGAGGGGACAGGGAGGGGACAGGGAGGGGACAGAGAGGGGACACAAAGGGGACACAAAAGGGACAAAGATGGGACAGGGATGGGGAAAGGGAGGGGACAATGATGGGGACAGGGAAGGGACAGGGATGGGACAGGGATGGGACAGGGAGGGGACAGGGATGGGACAGAGAGGGGACACAGAGGGGACAGGGATGGGACAGGGAGGGGACAGGGATGGGACAGGGAGGGGACAAAGATGGGACAGGGAGGGGACAGGGATGGGACAGGAAGGGGACACGGATGGGACAGAGAGGGGACACAGAGGGGACAAGGATGGGACAGGGAAGGGGACACTGAGGGGACCCGGAGGGGACACAAAGGGGACACAAAGGGGACAGGGATGGGACAGGGATGGGACAGGGGATGGGACAGGGAGGAAACATGGAGGGGACACAAAGGGGACAGGGAGGGGGACAAGGAGAGGACAGGGAGGGGACAGGGATGGGGACAGGGAGTGGACACAGAGGGGACAGGGATGGGACAGGGAGGGCACACAGAGGGGACAGGGATGGGACAGGGATGGGACAAAGATGGGACAGGGATGGGGACAGGGAGGGGACACAGAGGGGACACTGAGGGGACAGGGAGGGGACAGGGAGGGGACAGGGATGGGACAGGGAGGGGACAGGGAGGGGACAGGGATGGGACAGGGAGGGGACAGAGAGGGGACAGGGAGAGGACAGGGAGGGGACACCGAGGGGACACGGAGGGGACAGGGAGGAAACATGGAGGGGACACAGAGGGGACAGAGAGGGGACAGGGAGGGGACAGGGAGGGGACACAAAGGGGACAGGGAGGGGACACTGAGGGGACAGGGAGGGGACACAAAGGGGACAGGGAGGGGACACGGAGGGGACAGGGATGGGACAGGGAGGGGACAGGGATGGGACAGGGAGGGGACAGGGATGGGACAGAGAGGGGACACAGAGGGACAGGGATGGGACAGGGAGGGGACAGGGATAGGGACAGGGATGGACAGGGATGGGACACAGAGGGGACAGGGATGGACAGGGAGGGGACACAGAGGGGACACGGAGGGGACAGGGAGGGGACAGGGAGGGGACAGAGAAGGGACAGGGAGGGGACACAAAGGGGACAAGGAGGGGACAGGGAGGGGACAGGGATAGGACAGGGAGGGGACAGGGAGGGGACAGGGAGGGGACAGGGAGGGGACAGGATGGTGACAGGGAGGGGACAGGGATGGGACAGGGAGAGGACAGGAGGGGACAGGGAGGGGACAGGGATTGGACAGGGAGGGGTCAGAGAGGGACACAGAGGGGACAGGATGGGACAGGGAGGGGACAGAGAGGGGACACAGAGGGGACAGGGATGGGACAGGGAGGGGACAGGGATGGGGACAGGGATGGGACAGGGATGGGACACAGAGGGGACAGGAATGGGACAAAGATGGGACAGGGAGGGGACAGGGAGGGGACAGGGAGGGGACAGGGATGGGACACAGAGGGGACAGGGAGGGGACAGGGAGGGCTCACAAAGGGGACAGGGATGGGGACAGGATGGGACAAAGATGGGACAGGGAGGGGACAAGGATGGGGACAGGGAGGGGACACAGAGGAGGGGACAGGGTGGGACAGGGATGGGAATGGGAGGGGACAGGGAGGGGACAGGGAGGGGACAGGGATGGGACAGGGAGGGGACAGGGATGGGGACAGGGAGGGGACAGGGAGGGGACAGGGATGGGGACACAGAGATGACAGGGAGGGGACCGGGAGGGGACAGGGAAGGGACAGAGATGGGACACTGAGGGACACTGAGGGGACAGGGATGGGACAGGGATGGGACAGGGATGGGGACAGGGATGGGGACAGGGATGGGACAGGGATGGGGAGACAGAGGGGACACTGAGGGGACACAGAGGGGACAGGGAGGGGACAGGGAGGGGACACGGAGGGGACAGGGAGGGGACACAGAGGGGACAGGGAGGGGACACAGAGGGGACAGGAATGGGACAAAGATGGGACAGGGAGGGGACAGGGAGGGGACAGGGAGGGGACAGGGAGGGGACAGGGAGGGAACAGGGAGGGGACAGGGAGGGGGACAGGGATGGGGACAGGGAGTGGACACAGAGGGGACACAGAGGGGACAAAGATGGACAGGATTGGACAGGGAGGGGACAGGAGGGGACACAAAGGGGACAGGGATGGGACAGAGATGGGACAAAGATGGGACAGAGAGGGGACAGGGATGGTGACAGGGAGGGGACACAGAGGGGACAGGATGGGACACAAAGGGGACAGTGATGGGGACAGGGATGGGACAGGAATGGGGACAGGGAGGGGACAGGGAAGGGACAGGGAGGGGACAGGGAGGGGACAGGGAGGGGACACGAGGGGACAGGGATGGGACAGGGAGGGGACACAGAGGGGACACAAAGGGGACAGGGATGGGGACAGGAGGGACAGGGAGGGGACAGAGAGGTGACAGGGAGGGGACACAGAGGGGACAGGGATGGGACAGGGAGGGGACAGGGAGGGGACAGGGAGGGGACACAGAGGGGACAGGGAGGGGACACAGAGGGGACACAAAGGGGACAGGGATGGGGACAGGGAGGGACAGGGAGGGGACAGAGAGGTGACAGGGAGGGGACACAGAGGGGACAGGGATGGGACAGGGAGGGACAGGGATGGGACATGGAGGGGACACGGAGGGGACAGGGATGGGACAGGGAGGGGACACAGAGGGGACAGGGAGGGGACACAAAGGGGACAGGGATTGGACAGAGAGGGGACACAGAGGGGAGAGGGATGGGACAAAGATGGAACAGGGAGGGGACAGGGATGGGACACGGAGGGGACAGGGATGGGACAGGATGGCACAGGGATGGGACAGGGATGGGACACAGAGGGACAGGGAGGGGACAGGGATGGGACACGGAGGGGACACGGAGGGAACAGAGAGGGGACAGGGATGGGACAGGGATGGGGACAGGGAGGGGACAGGGATGGGGACAGGGATGGGACAGGGATGGGACAGGGAGGGAACATGGAGGGGACACAGAGGGGACAGGAATGGGATAGGGATGGGGACAGGGATGGGACAGAGAGGGGACAGGGATGGGACAGGGAGAGGACAGGGAGGGGACACAGAGGGGACCGGGAGGGGACTGGGATGGGGACACAGAGGGGACACTGAGGGGACAGGGAGGGGACAGGGAGGGGACAGGGAGGGGACAGGGAGGGGATAGGGATGGGACAGGGAGGGACA
>NW_027428367.1:77500-80000 GCF_047830755.1 Zonotrichia albicollis | reverse complement strand
AGGGTTAGGTGGTTAGGGTTAGGTTAGGGTTAGGGTTAGGGTTAGGGTTAGGGTTAGGGTTAGGGTTAGGGTTACGGTTAGGGTTAGGGTAAGCTCTGCAAAACAGAGGCTAACACAGACTTTGTCCTATTAGAATTCAGATGAAAATGGGCTTCAACTTGGCATAATTCTTGGCACAATTTCCATGGAATTCCACCCCTTTTATCCCTAATTTCCATGGAATTCCACCCTTTTATCCACAATTTCCATGGAATTCCACCCCTTTTATCCCCAATTTCCATGGATTTCCACCCCTTTTATCCACAATTTCCATGGAATTCCACCCTTTCATCACATTCATTCCTTGCTGCACTGGTTAGGGGTTGGGTTTAGGGTTAGGGTTAGGGTTAGGGTTAGGGTTAGGGTTAGGGTTAGGGTTAGGTTAGGGTTAGGTTTAGGGTTAGGTTAGGGATAGGGTTAGGGTTAGGGTTAGGGTTAGGGTTAGGGTTAGGGTAAGCTCTGCAAAACAGAGGCTAACACAGACTTTGTCCTATTAGAATTCAGATGAAAATGGGCTTCAACTGGCATAATTCTTGGCACAATTTCCATGGAATTCCACCCCTTGTTATCCCCAATTTTAATGGAATTCCACCCTTTTATCCACAATTTCCATGGAATTCCACCCCTTTTATCCCCAATTTCCATGGAATTCCACCCCTTTTATCCACAATTTCCATGGAATTCCACCCTTTCATCCACATTCATTCCTTGCTGCACTGGTTAGGGGTTGGGTTTAGGGTTAGGGTTAGGGTTAGGGTTAGGGTTAGGGTTAGGGTTAGGTTAGGGTTAGGGTTAGGGTTAGGTTAGGGATAGGGGTTAGGGTTAGGGTTAGGGTTAGGTTAGGGTTAGGGTTAGGGTTAGGTTAGGGTTACGGTTAGGGTTAGGGTTAGGGTTAGGGTTAGGGTTAGGGTTAGGGTTACGGTTAGGGTTACGGTTAGGGTTAGGGTAAGCTCTGCAAAACAGAGGCTAACACAGACTTTGTCCTATTAGAATTCAGATTAAAATGGGCTTCAACTTGGCATAATTCTTGGCACAATTTCCATGGAATTCCACCCCTTTTATCCCCAATTTCCATGGAATTCCACCCTTTTATCCACAATTTCCATGGAATTCCACCCCTTTTATCCCCAATTTCCATGGAATTCCACCCCTTTTATCCACAATTTCCATGGAATTCCACCCTTTCATCCACATTCATTCCTTGCTGCACTGGTTAGGGGTTGGGTTTAGGGTTAGGGTTAGGGTTAGGGTAGGGTTAGGGTTAGGTTAGGGTTAGGGTTAGGGTTAGGTTAGGGGATAGGGTTAGGGTTAGGGTTAGGGTTAGGTTAGGGTTAGGGTTAGGGTTAGGTTAGGGTTAGGGTTAGGGTTAGGGTTAGGGTTAGGGTTAGGTTAGGGTTACGGTTAGGGTTACGGTTAGGGTTAGGGTAAGCTCTGCAAAACAGAGGCTAACACAGACTTTGTCCTATTAGAATTCAGATGAAAATGGGCTTCAACTTGGCATAATTCTTGGCACAATTTCCATGGAATTCCACCCTTTTATCCCCAATTTCCATGGAATTCACCCTTTTATCCCCAATTTCCATGGAATTCCACCCCTTTTATCCCCAATTTCCATGGAATTCCACCCCTTTTATCCACAATTTCCATGGAATTCCACCCTTTCATCCACATTCATTCCTTGCTGCACTGGTTAGGGGTTGGGTTTAGGGTTAGGGTTAGGGTTAGGGTTAGGGTTAGGGTTAGGTTAGGGTTAGGGTTAGGGTTGGTTAGGGATAGGGTTAGGGTTAGGGTTAGGGTTAGGTTAGGGTTAGGGTTAGGGTTAGGTTAGGGTTAGGGTTAGGGTTAGGGTTAGGGTTAGGGTTAGGGTTAGGGTTAGGGTTAGGGTTACGGTTAGGGTTAGGGTAAGCTCTGCAAAACAGAGGCTAACACAGACTTTGTCCTATTAGAATTCAGATGAAAATGGGCTTCAACTTGGCATAATTCTTGGCACAATTTCCATGGAATTCCACCCCTTTTATCCCCAATTTCCATGGAATTCCACCCTTTTATCCACAATTTCCATGGAATTCCACCCCTTTTATCCCCAATTTCCATGGAATTCACCCCTTTTATCCACAATTTCCATGGAATTCCACCCTTTCATCCACATTCATTCCTTGCTGCACTGGTTAGGGGTTGGGTTTAGGGTTAGGGTTAGGGTTAGGGTTAGGGTTAGGTTAGGGTTAGGGTTAGGGTTAGGTTAGGGATAGGGTTAGGGTTAGGGTTAGGGTTAGGTTAGGGTTAGGGTTAGGGTAGGGTTAGGTTAGGGTTAGGGTTAGGGTTAGGGTTAGGGTTAGGGTTAGGGTTAGGGTTACGGTTAGGGTTACGGTTAGGGTTAGGGTAAGCTCTGCAAAACAGAGGCTAACACAGACTTTGTCCTATTAGAATTCAGATGAAAATGGGCTTCAACTTGGCATAATTC
>NW_027428367.1:37500-52500 GCF_047830755.1 Zonotrichia albicollis | reverse complement strand
TTCAACTTGGCATAATTCTTGCACAATTTCCATGGAATTCCACCCCTTTTATCCCCAATTTCCATGAATTCCACCCTTTTATCACAATTTCCATGGAATTCCACCCCTTTTATCCCCAATTTCCATGGAATTCACCCCTTTTATCCACAATTTCCATGGAATTCCACCCTTTCATCCACATTCATTCCTTGCTGCACTGGTTAGGGGTTGGGTTTAGGGTAGGGTTAGGGTTAGGGTTAGGGTTAGGGTTAGGTTAGGGTTAGGGTTAGGGTTAGGTTAGGGTTAGGGTTAGGGTTAGGGTTAGGGTTAGGGTTAGGGTTAGGGTTAGGGTTAGGGTTAGGGTTAGGGTTACGGTTACGGTTAGGGTTACGGTTAGGGTTACGGTTAGGGTTACGGTTAGGGATACGGTTAGGGTTACGGTTAGGGTTAGGGTAAGCTCTGCAAAACAGAGGCTAACACAGACTTTGTCCTATTAGAATTCAGATTAAAATGGCTTCAACTGGCATAATTCTTGGCACAATTTCCATGGAATTCCACCCCTTTTATCCCAATTTCCATGGAATTCCACCCTTTTATCCACAATTTCCATGGAATTCCACCCCTTTTATCCACAATTTCCATGGAATTCCACCCTTTCATCCACATTCATTCTTGCTGCACTGGTTAGGGGTTGGGTTTAGGGTTAGGGTTAGGGTTAGGGTTAGGGTTAGGGTTAGGTTAGGGTTAGGGTTAGGGTTAGGTTAGGGATAGGGTTAGGGTTAGGTTAGGGTTAGGGTTAGGTTAGGGTAGGGTTAGGGTTAGGTTAGGGATAGGGTTAGGGTTAGGGTTAGGGTTAGGGTTAGGGTAAGCTCTGCAAAACAGAGGCTAACACAGACTTTGTCCTATTAGAATTCAGATGAAAATGGGCTTCAACTTGGCATAATTCTTGGCACAATTTCCATGGAATTCCACCCCTTTTATCCCCAATTTCCATGGAATTCCACCCTTTTATCCACAATTTCCATGGAATTCCACCCCTTTTATCCCAATTTCCATGGAATTCCACCCCTTTTATCCACAATTTCCATGGAATTCACCCTTTCATCCACATTCATTCCTTGCTGCACTGGTTAGGGGTTGGTTTAGGTTAGGGTTAGGTTAGGGTTAGGGTTAGGGGTTAGGGTTAGGGTTAGGGTTAGGTTAGGGTTAGGGTTAGGGTTAGGTTAGGGATAGGGTTAGGGTTAGGGTTAGGTTAGGGTTAGGGTTAGGGTTAGGGTTAGGGTAAGCTCTGCAAAACAGAGGCTAACACAGACTTTTTCCTATTAGAATTCAGATGAAAATGGGCTTCAACTTGGCATAATTCTTGCACAATTTCCATGGAATTCCACCCCTTTTATCCCAATTTCCATGGAATTCCACCCTTTTATCCACAATTTCCATGGAATTCCACCTATTTTATCCCAATTTCCTGGAATTCCACCCCTTTTATCCACAATTTCCATGGAATTCCACCCTTTCATCCACATTCATTCCTTGCTGCACTGGTTAGGGGTTGGGTTTAGGGTTAGGGTTAGGGTTAGGGTTAGGGTTAGGTTAGGTTAGGGTTAGGGTTAGGGTTAGGTTAGGGTTAGGGTTAGGGTTAGGGTTAGGGTTAGGGTTAGGGTTAGGGTTAGGGTTAGGGTTAGGGTTACGGTTACGGTTAGGGTTACGGTTAGGGTTACGGTTAGGGTTACGGTTAGGGTTACGGTTAGGGTTAGGGTAAGCTCTGCAAAACAGAGGCTAACACAGACTTTGTCCTATTAGAATTCAGATTAAAATGGGCTTCAACTTGGCATAATTCTTGGCACAATTTCCATGGAATTCCACCCCTTTTATCCCCAATTTCCATGGAATTCCACCCTTTTATCCACAATTTCATGAATTCCACCCCTTTTATCCCCAATTTCCATGGAATTCCACCCTTTTATCCACAATTTCCATGGAATTCCACCCTTTCATCCACATTCATTCCTTGCTGCACTGGTTAGGGGTTGGGTTTAGGGTTAGGGTTAGGGTTAGGGTTAGGGTTAGGGTTAGGTTAGGGTTAGGGTTAGGGTTAGGTTAGGGATAGGGTTAGGGTTAGGGTTAGGGTTAGGTTAGGGTTAGGGTTAGGGTTAGGTTAGGGTTAGGGTTAGGGTTAGGGTTAGGGTTAGGGTTAGGGTTAGGGTTAGGGTTAGGGTTACGGTTAGGGTTAGGGTAAGCTCTGCAAAACAGAGGCTAACACAGACTTTGTCCTATTAGAATTCAGATGAAAATGGGCTTCAACTTGGCATAATTCTTGGCACAATTTCCATGGAATTCCACCCTTTTATCCCCAATTTCCATGGAATTCCACCCTTTTATCACAATTTCCATGGAATTCCACCCCTTTTATCCCCAATTTCCATGGAATTCCACCCCTTTTATCCACAATTTCCATGGAATTCCACCCTTTCATCCACATTCATTCCTTGCTGCACTGGTTAGGGGTTGGGTTTAGGGTTAGGGTTAGGGTTAGGTTAGGGTTAGGGTTAGGGTTAGGGTTAGGGTTAGGTTAGGGTTAGGGTTAGGGTTAGGTTAGGGATAGGGTTAGGGTTAGGGTTAGGGTTAGGGTTAGGGTTAGGGTTAGGGTAAGCTCTGCAAAACAGAGGCTAACACAGACTTTTTCCTATTAGAATTCAGATGAAAATGGGCTTCAACTTGGCATAATTCTTGCACAATTTCCATGGAATTCCACCCCTTTTATCCCCAATTTCCATGGAATTCCACCCTTTTATCCACAATTTCCATGGAATTCCACCCCTTTTATCCCCAATTTCCATGGAATTCCACCCCTTTTATCCACAATTTCCATGGAATTCCACCCTTTCATCCACATTCATTCCTTGCTGCACTGGTTAGGGGTTGGGTTTAGGGTTAGGGTTAGGGTTAGGGTTAGGGTTAGGGTTAGGTTAGGGTTAGGGTTAGGGTTAGGTTAGGGTTAGGGTTAGGGTTAGGGTTAGGGTTAGGGTTAGGGTTAGGGTTAGGGTTAGGGTTACGGTTACGGTTAGGGTTACGGTTAGGGTTACGGTTAGGGTTACGGTTAGGGTTACGGTTAGGGTTAGGGTAAGCTCTGCAAAACAGAGGCTAACACAGACTTTGTCCTATTAGAATTCAGATTAAAATGGGCTTCAACTTGGCATAATTCTTGGCACAATTTCCATGGAATTCCACCCCTTTTATTCCCCAATTTCCATGGAATTCCACCCTTTTATCCACAATTTCCATGGAATTCCACCCCTTTTATCCCCAATTTCCATGGAATTCCACCCCTTTTATCCACAATTTCCATGGAATTCCACCCTTTCATCCACATTCATTCCTTGCTGCACTGGTTAGGGGTTGGGTTTAGGGTTAGGGTTAGGGTTAGGGTTAGGGTTAGGGTTAGGGTTAGGTTAGGGTTAGGTTAGGGTTAGGTTAGGGATAGGGTTAGGGTTAGGGTTAGGGTTAGGGTTAGGGTTAGGGTTAGGGTTAGGGTAAGCTCTGCAAAACAGAGGCTAACACAGACTTTGTCCTATTAGAATTCAGATGAAAATGGGCTTCAACTTGGCATAATTCTTGGCACAATTTCCATGGAATTCCACCCCTTTTATCCCCAATTTCCATGGAATTCCACCCTTTTATCCACAATTTCATGGAATTCCACCCCTTTTATCCACAATTTCCATGGAATTCCACCCTTTCATCCACATTCATTCCTTGCTGCACTGGTTAGGGGTTGGGTTTAGGGTTAGGGTTAGGGTTAGGGTTAGGGTTAGGGTTAGGTTAGGGTTAGGGTTAGGGTTAGGTTAGGATAGGGTTAGGGTTAGGGTTAGGGTTAGGGTTAGGTTAGGTTAGGGTTAGGGTTAGGTTAGGGATAGGGTTAGGGTTAGGTTAGGTTAGGGTTATGGTTAGGGTTAGGGTTAGGGTAAGCTCTGCAAAACAGAGGCTAACACAGACTTTGTCCTATTAGAATTCAGATGAAAATGGGCTTCAACTTGGCATAATTCTTGGCAATTCCACCCCTTTTATCCCCAATTTCCATGGAATTCCACCCTTTTATCCACAATTTCCATGGAATTCCACCCCTTTTTCCCCAATTTCCATGGAATTCCACCCCTTTTATCCACAATTTCCATGGAATTCCACCCTTTCATCCACATTCATTCCTTGCTGCACTGGTTAGGGGTTGGGTTTAGGGTTAGGGTTAGGGTTAGGGTTAGGGTTAGGGTTAGGGTTAGGGTTAGGTTAGGGTTAGGGTTAGGGTTAGGTTAGGGTTAGGGTTAGGGTTAGGGTTAGGGTTAGGGTTAGGGTAAGCTCTGCAAAACAGAGTCTAACACAGACTTTGTCCTATTAGAATTCAGATGAAAATGGGCTTCAACTTGGCATAATTCTTGGCACAATTTCCATGGAATTCCACCCCTTTTATCCCCAATTTCCATGGAATTCCACCCTTTTATCCACAATTTCCATGGAATTCCACCCCTTTTATCCCCAATTTCCATGGAATTCCACCCCTTTTATCCACAATTTCCATGGAATTCCACCCTTTCATCCACATTCATTCCTTGCTGCACTGGTTAGGGGTTGGGTTTAGGGTTAGGGTTAGAGTTAGGGTTAGGGTTAGGGTTAGGGTTAGGTTAGGGTTAGGGTTAGGGTTAGGTTAGGGATAGGGTTAGGGTTAGGGTTAGGGTTAGGTTAGGGTTAGGGTTAGGGTTAGGTTAGGGATAGGGTTAGGGTTAGGGTTAGGGTTAGGGTTAGGGTTAGGGTTAGGTTAGGGTTAGGGTTAGGGTTAGGTTAGGGATAGGGTTAGGGTTAGGGTTAGGGTTAGGGTTAGGGTTAGGGTTAGGGTTAGGGTAAGCTCTGCAAAACAGAGGCTAACACAGACTTTGTCCTATTAGAATTCAGATGAAAATGGGCTTCAACTTGGCATAATTCTTGGCACAATTTCCATGGAATTCCACCCCTTTTATCCCCAATTTCCATGGAATTCAACCCTTTTATCCACAATTTCCATGGAATTCCACCCCTTTTATCCCCAATTTCCATGGAATTCCACCCCTTTTATCCACAATTTCCATGGAATTCCACCCTTTCATCCACATTCATTCCTTGCTGCACTGGTTAGGGGTTGGGTTTAGGGTTAGGGTTAGGGTTAGGGTTAGGGTTAGGGTTAGGGTTAGGGTTAGGGTTAGGTTAGGGTTAGGGTTAGGGTTAGGTTAGGGATAGGGTTAGGGTTAGGGTTAGGGTTAGGGTTAGGGTAAGCTCTGCAAAACAGAGTCTAACACAGACTTTGTCCTATTAGAATTCAGATGAAAATGGGCTTCAACTTGGCATAATTCTTGGCACAATTTCCATGGAATTCCACCCCTTTTATCCCCAATTTCCATGGAATTCCACCCTTTTATCCACAATTTCCATGGAATTCCACCCCTTTTATCCCCAATTTCCATGGAATTCCACCCCTTTTATCCACAATTTCCATGGAATTCCACCCTTTCATCCACATTCATTCCTTGCTGCACTGGTTAGGGGTTGGGTTTAGGGTTAGGGTTAGGGTTAGGGTTAGGGTTAGGGTTAGGGTAAGGGTTAGGTTAGGGTTAGGGTTAGGTTAGGGATAGGGTTAGGGTTAGGGTTAGGGTTAGGTTAGGGTTAGGGTTAGGGTTAGGTTAGGGATAGGGTTAGGGTTAGGGTTAGGGTTAGGGTTAGGGTTAGGGTTAGGTTAGGGTTAGGGTTAGGGTTAGGTTAGGGATAGGGTTAGGGTTAGGGTTAGGGTTAGGGTTAGGGTTAGGTTAGGGTTAGGGTAAGGGTTAGGTTAGGGATAGGGTTAGGGTTAGGGTTAGGGTTAGGTTAGGGTTAGGGTTAGTGTTAGGTTAGGGTTAGGGTTAGGGTTAGGGTTAGGGTTAGGGTTAGGGTTAGGGTTAGGGTTAGGGTTACGGTTAGGGTTAGGGTAAGCTCTGCAAAACAGAGGCTAACACAGACTTTGTCCTATTAGAATTCAGATGAAAATGGGCTTCAACTTGGCATAATTCTTGGCACAATTTCCATGGAATTCCACCCCTTTTATCCCCAATTTCCATGGAATTCCACCCTTTTATCCACAATTTCCATGGAATTCTACCCCTTTTATCCACATTCATTCCTTGCTGCACTGGTTAGGGGTTGGGTTTAGGGTTAGGGTTAGGGTTAGGGTTAGGGTTAGGGTTAGGGTTAGGGTTAGGTTAGGGTTAGGGTTAGGGTTAGGTTAGGGATAGGGTTAGGGTTAGGGTTAGGGTTAGGGTTAGGGTTAGGGTTAGGGTTAGGGTTAGGGTTAGGGTTAGGGTTAGGGTAAGCTCTGCAAAACAGAGGCTAACACAGACTTTGTCCTATTAGAATTCAGATGAAAATGGGCTTCAACTTGGCATAATTCTTGGCACAATTTCCATGGAATTCCACCCCTTTTATCCCCAATTTCCATGGAATTCCACCCTTTTATCCACAATTTCCATGGAATTCCACCCCTTTTATCCACAATTTCCATGGAATTCCACCCTTTCATCCACATTCATTCCTTGCTGCACTGGTTAGGGGTTGGGTTTAGGGTTAGGGTTAGGGTTAGGGTTAGGGTTAGGGTTAGGTTAGGGTTAGGGTTAGGGTTAGGGTTAGGTTAGGGATAGGGTTAGGGTTAGGGTTAGGGTTAGGGTTAGGTTAGGGTTAGGGTTAGGGTTAGGTTAGGGATAGGGTTAGGGTTAGGGTTAGGGTTAGGGTTAGGGTTAGGGTTAGGGTTAGGGTTAGGGTTAGGGTTAGGGTTAGGGTAAGCTCTGCAAAACAGAGGCTAACACAGACTTTGTCCTATTAGAATTCAGATGAAAATGGGCTTCAACTTGGCATAATTCTTGGCACAATTTCCATGGAATTCCACCCCTTTTATCCCCAATTTCCATGGAATTCCACCCTTTTATCCACAATTTCCATGGAATTCCACCCCTTTTTCCCCAATTTCCATGGAATTCCACCCCTTTTATCCACAATTTCCATGGAATTCCACCCTTTCATCCACATTCATTCCTTGCTGCACTGGTTAGGGGTTGGGTTTAGGGTTAGGGTTAGGGTTAGGGTTAGGGTTAGGGTTAGGGTTAGGGTTAGGTTAGGGTTAGGGTTAGGGGTTAGGTTAGGGTTAGGGTTAGGGTTAGGGTTAGGGTTAGGGTTAGGGTAAGCTCTGCAAAACAGAGTCTAACACAGACTTTGTCCTATTAGAATTCAGATGAAAATGGGCTTCAACTTGGCATAATTCTTGGCACAATTTCCATGGAATTCCACCCCTTTTATCCCCAATTTCCATGGAATTCCACCCTTTTATCCACAATTTCCATGGAATTCCACCCCTTTTATCCCCAATTTCCATGGAATTCCACCCCTTTTATCCACAATTTCCATGGAATTCCACCCTTTCATCCACATTCATTCCTTGCTGCACTGGTTAGGGGTTGGGTTTAGGGTTAGGGTTAGGGTTAGGGTTAGGGTTAGGGTTAGGGTTAGGTTAGGGTTAGGGTTAGGGTTAGGTTAGGGATAGGGTTAGGGTTAGGGTTAGGGTTAGGTTAGGGTTAGGGTTAGGGTTAGGTTAGGGATAGGGTTAGGGTTAGGGTTAGGGTTAGGGTTAGGGTTAGGGTTAGGGTTAGGGTTAGGGTAAGCTCTGCAAAACAGAGGCTAACACAGACTTTGTCCTATTAGAATTCAGATGAAAATGGGCTTCAACTTGGCATAATTCTTGGCACAATTTCCATGGAATTCCACCCCTTTTATCCCCAATTTCCATGGAATTCCACCCTTTTATCCACAATTTCCATGGAATTCCACCCCTTTTATCCCCAATTTCCATGGAATTCCACCCCTTTTATCCACAATTTCCATGGAATTCCACCCTTTCATCCACATTCATTCCTTGCTGCACTGGTTAGGGGTTGGGTTTAGGGTTAGGGTTAGAGTTAGGGTTAGGGTTAGGGTTAGGGTTAGGTTAGGGTTAGGGTTAGGGTTAGGTTAGGGATAGGGTTAGGGTTAGGGTTAGGGTTAGGTTAGGGTTAGGGTTAGGGTTAGGGTTAGGGTTAGGGTTAGGGTTAGGTTAGGGTTAGGGTTAGGGTTAGGTTAGGGATAGGGTTAGGGTTAGGGTTAGGGTTAGGGTTAGGGTTAGGGTTAGGGTTAGGGTTAGGGTAAGCTCTGCAAAACAGAGGCTAACACAGACTTTGTCCTATTAGAATTCAGATGAAAATGGGCTTCAACTTGGCATAATTCTTGGCACAATTTCCATGGAATTCCACCCCTTTTATCCCCAATTTCCATGGAATTCAACCCTTTTATCCACAATTTCCATGGAATTCCACCCCTTTTATCCCCAATTTCCATGGAATTCCACCCCTTTTATCCACAATTTCCATGGAATTCCACCCTTTCATCCACATTCATTCCTTGCTGCACTGGTTAGGGGTTGGGTTTAGGGTTAGGGTTAGGGTTAGGGTTAGGGTTAGGGTTAGGGTTAGGGTTAGGGTTAGGTTAGGGTTAGGGTTAGGGTTAGGTTAGGGATAGGGTTAGGGTTAGGGTTAGGGTTAGGGTTAGGGTAAGCTCTGCAAAACAGAGTCTAACACAGACTTTGTCCTATTAGAATTCAGATGAAAATGGGCTTCAACTTGGCATAATTCTTGGCACAATTTCCATGGAATTCCACCCCTTTTATCCCCAATTTCCATGGAATTCCACCCTTTTATCCACAATTTCCATGGAATTCCACCCCTTTTATCCCCAATTTCCATGGAATTCCACCCCTTTTATCCACAATTTCCATGGAATTCCACCCTTTCATCCACATTCATTCCTTGCTGCACTGGTTAGGGGTTGGGTTTAGGGTTAGGGTTAGGGTTAGGGTTAGGGTTAGGGTTAGGGTTAGGGTTAGGTTAGGGTTAGGGTTAGGTTAGGGATAGGGTTAGGGTTAGGGTTAGGGTTAGGGTTAGGTTAGGGATAGGGTTAGGGTTAGGGTTAGGGTTAGGGTTAGGGTTAGGTTAGGGTTAGGGTAAGGGTTAGGTTAGGGATAGGGTTAGGGTTAGGGTTAGGGTTAGGTTAGGGTTAGGGTTAGTGTTAGGTTAGGGTTAGGGTTAGGGTTAGGGTTAGGGTTAGGGTTAGGGTTAGGGTTAGGGTTAGGGTTACGGTTAGGGTGGGTTAGGGTTAGGGTTACGGTTAGGGTTAGGGTAAGCTCTGCAAAACAGAGGCTAACACAGACTTTGTCCTATTAGAATTCAGATGAAAATGGGCTTCAACTTGGCATAATTCTTGGCACAATTTCCATGGAATTCCACCCCTTTTATCCCCAATTTCCATGGAATTCCACCTTTTATCCACAATTTCCATGGAATTCTACCCCTTTTATCCACATTCATTCCTTGCTGCACTGGTTAGGGGTTGGGTTTAGGGTTAGGGTTAGGGTTAGGGTTAGGGTTAGGGTTAGGGTTAGGGTTAGGTTAGGGTTAGGGTTAGGGTTAGGTTAGGGATAGGGTTAGGGTTAGGGTTAGGGTTAGGGTTAGGGTTAGGGTTAGGGTTAGGGTTAGGGTTAGGGTAAGCTCTGCAAAACAGAGGCTAACACAGACTTTGTCCTATTAGAATTCAGATGAAAATGGGCTTCAACTTGGCATAATTCTTGGCACAATTTCCATGGAATTCCACCCTTTTATCCCCAATTTCCATGGAATTCCACCCTTTTATCCACAATTTCCATGGAATTCCACCCCTTTTATCCACAATTTCCATGGAATTCCACCCTTTCATCCACATTCATTCCTTGCTGCACTGGTTAGGGGTTGGGTTTAGGGTTAGGGTTAGGGTTAGGGTTAGGGTTAGGGTTAGGTTAGGGTTAGGGTTAGGGTTAGGGTTAGGTTAGGGATAGGGTTAGGGTTAGGGTTAGGGTTAGGGTTAGGTTAGGGTTAGGGTTAGGGTTAGGTTAGGGATAGGGTTAGGGTTAGGGTTAGGGTTAGGGTTAGGGTTAGGGTTAGGGTTAGGGTTAGGGTTAGGGTTAGGGTAAGCTCTGCAAAACAGAGGCTAACACAGACTTTGTCCTATTAGAATTCAGATGAAAATGGGCTTCAACTTGGCATAATTCTTGGCACAATTTCCATGGAATTCCACCCCTTTTATCCCCAATTTCCATGGAATTCCACCCTTTTATCCACAATTTCCATGGAATTCCACCCCTTTTTCCCCAATTTCCATGGAATTCCACCCCTTTTATCCACAATTTCCATGGAATTCCACCCTTTCATCCACATTCATTCCTTGCTGCACTGGTTAGGGGTTGGGTTTAGGGTTAGGGTTAGGGTTAGGGTTAGGGTTAGGGTTAGGGTTAGGGTTAGGTTAGGGTTAGGGTTAGGGTTAGGTTAGGGTTAGGGTTAGGGTTAGGGTTAGGGTTAGGGTTAGGGTAAGCTCTGCAAAACAGAGTCTAACACAGACTTTGTCCTATTAGAATTCAGATGAAAATGGGCTTCAACTTGGCATAATTCTTGGCACAATTTCCATGGAATTCCACCCCTTTTATCCCCAATTTCCATGGAATTCCACCCTTTTATCCACAATTTCCATGGAATTCCACCCCTTTTATCCCCAATTTCCATGGAATTCCACCCCTTTTATCCACAATTTCCATGGAATTCCACCCTTTCATCCACATTCATTCCTTGCTGCACTGGTTAGGGGTTGGGTTTAGGGTTAGGGTTAGGGTTAGGGTTAGGGTTAGGGTTAGGGTTAGGTTAGGGTTAGGGTTAGGGTTAGGTTAGGGATAGGGTTAGGGTTAGGGTTAGGGTTAGGTTAGGGTTAGGGTTAGGGTTAGGTTAGGGATAGGGTTAGGGTTAGGGTTAGGGTTAGGGTTAGGGTTAGGGTTAGGGTTAGGGTTAGGGTAAGCTCTGCAAAACAGAGGCTAACACAGACTTTGTCCTATTAGAATTCAGATGAAAATGGGCTTCAACTTGGCATAATTCTTGGCACAATTTCCATGGAATTCCACCCCTTTTATCCCCAATTTCCATGGAATTCCACCCTTTTAT
The DNA here is from genome assembly GCF_047830755.1 of Zonotrichia albicollis. Classification (NCBI taxonomy): domain Eukaryota; kingdom Metazoa; phylum Chordata; class Aves; order Passeriformes; family Passerellidae; genus Zonotrichia; species Zonotrichia albicollis. The sequence continues at coordinate 41,428 of NW_027428367.1, read as the reverse complement.
CCACAATTTCCATGGAATTCCACCCCTTTTATCCCCAATTTCCATGGAATTCCACCCCTTTTATCCACAATTTCCATGGAATTCCACCCTTTCATCCACATTCATTCCTTGCTGCACTGGTTAGGGGTTGGGTTTAGGGTTAGGGTTAGGGTTAGGGTTAGGGTTAGGGTTAGGGTTAGGGTTAGGGTTAGGTTAGGGTTAGGGTTAGGGTTAGGTTAGGGATAGGGTTAGGGTTAGGGTTAGGGTTAGGGTTAGGGTTAGGGTTAGGGTTAGGGTAAGCTCTGCAAAACAGAGGCTAACACAGACTTTTTCCTATTAGAATTCAGATGAAAATGGGCTTCAACTTGGCATAATTCTTGGCACAATTTCCATGGAATTCCACCCCTTTTATCCCCAATTTCCATGGAATTCCACCCTTTTATCCACAATTTCCATGGAATTCCACCCCTTTTATCCCCAATTTCCATGGAATTCCACCCCTTTTATCCACAATTTCCATGGAATTCCACCCTTTCATCCACATTCATTCCTTGCTGCACTGGTTAGGGGTTGGGTTTAGGGTTAGGGTTAGGGTTAGGGTTAGGGTTAGGGTTAGGTTAGGGTTAGGGTTAGGGTTAGGTTAGGGTTAGGGTTAGGGTTAGGGTTAGGGTTAGGGTTAGGGTTAGGGTTAGGGTTAGGGTTACGGTTACGGTTAGGGTTACGGTTAGGGTTACGGTTAGGGTTACGGTTAGGGTTAGGGTAAGCTCTGCAAAACAGAGGCTAACACAGACTTTGTCCTATTAGAATTCAGATTAAAATGGGCTTCAACTTGGCATAATTCTTGGCACAATTTCCATGGAATTCCACCCCTTTTATCCCCAATTTCCATGGAATTCCACCTTTTATCCACAATTTCCATGGAATTCCACCCCTTTTATCCCCAATTTCCATGGAATTCCACCCCTTTTATCCACAATTTCCATGGAATTCCACCCTTTCATCCACATTCATTCCTTGCTGCACTGGTTAGGGGTTGGGTTTAGGGTTAGGGTTAGGGTTAGGGTTAGGGTTAGGGTTAGGTTAGGGTTAGGGTTAGGGTTAGGTTAGGGATAGGGTTAGGGTTAGGGTTAGGGTTAGGTTAGGGTTAGGGTTAGGGTTAGGTTAGGGTTAGGGTTAGGGTTAGGATTAGGGTTAGGGTTAGGGTTAGGGTTAGGGTTAGGGTTACGGTTAGGGTTAGGGTAAGCTCTGCAAAACAGAGGCTAACACAGACTTTGTCCTATTAGAATTCAGATGAAAATGGGCTTCAACTTGGCATAATTCTTGGCACAATTTCCATGGAATTCCACCCCTTTTATCCCCAATTTCCATGGAATTCCACCCTTTTATCCACAATTTCCATGGAATTCCACCCCTTTTATCCCCAATTTCCATGGAATTCCACCCCTTTTATCCACAATTTCCATGGAATTCCACCCTTTCATCCACATTCATTCCTTGCTGCACTGGTTAGGGGTTGGGTTTAGGGTTAGGGTTAGGGTTAGGGTTAGGGTTAGGGTTAGGGTTAGGGTTAGGTTAGGGTTAGGGTTAGGGTTAGGTTAGGGATAGGGTTAGGGTTAGGGTTAGGGTTAGGGTTAGGGTTAGGGTTAGGGTTAGGGTAAGCTCTGCAAAACAGAGGCTAACACAGACTTTGTCCTATTAGAATTCAGATGAAAATGGGCTTCAACTTGGCATAATTCTTGGCACAATTTCCATGGAATTCCACCCCTTTTATCCCCAATTTCCATGGAATTCCACCCTTTTATCCACAATTTCCATGGAATTCCACCCCTTTTATCCACAATTTCCATGGAATTCCACCCTTTCATCCACATTCATTCCTTGCTGCACTGGTTAGGGGTTGGGTTTAGGGTTAGGGTTAGGGTTAGGGTTAGGGTTAGGGTTAGGTTAGGGTTAGGGTTAGGGTTAGGTTAGGGATAGGGTTAGGGTTAGGGTTAGGGTTAGGGTTAGGTTAGGGTTAGGGTTAGGGTTAGGTTAGGGATAGGGTTAGGGTTAGGGTTAGGGTTAGGGTAAGCTCTGCAAAACAGAGGCTAACACAGACTTTGTCCTATTAGAATTCAGATGAAAATGGGCTTCAACTTGGCATAATTCTTGGCACAATTTCCATGGAATTCCACCCCTTTTATCCCCAATTTCCATGGAATTCCACCCTTTTATCCACAATTTCCATGGAATTCCACCCCTTTTTCCCCAATTTCCATGGAATTCCACCCCTTTTATCCACAATTTCCATGGAATTCCACCCTTTCATCCACATTCATTCCTTGCTGCACTGGTTAGGGGTTGGGTTTAGGGTTAGGTTAGGGTTAGGGTTAGGGTTAGGGTTAGGGTTAGGGTTAGGGTTAGGTTAGGGTTAGGGTTAGGGTTAGGTTAGGGTTAGGGTTAGGGTTAGGGTTAGGGTTAGGGTTAGGGTAAGCTCTGCAAAACAGAGTCTAACACAGACTTTGTCCTATTAGAATTCAGATGAAAATGGGCTTCAACTTGGCATAATTCTTGGCACAATTTCCATGGAATTCCACCCCTTTTATCCCCAATTTCCATGGAATTCCACCCTTTTATCCACAATTTCCATGGAATTCCACCCCTTTTATCCCAATTTCCATGGAATTCACCCCTTTTATCCACAATTTCCATGGAATTCCACCCTTTCATCCACATTCATTCCTTGCTGCACTGGTTAGGGGTTGGGTTTAGGGTTAGGGTTAGGGTTAGGGTTAGGGTTAGGGTTAGGTTAGGGTTAGGGTTAGGGTTAGGGTTAGGGTTAGGTTAGGGTTAGGGTTAGGGTTAGGGTTAGGGTTAGGGTTAGGTTAGGGTTAGGGTTACGGTTACGGTTAGGGTTACGGTTAGGGTTACGGTTAGGGTTACGGTTAGGGTTACGGTTAGGGTTAGGGTAAGCTCTGCAAAACAGAGGCTAACACAGACTTTGTCCTATTAGAATTCAGATTAAAATGGGCTTCAACTTGGCATAATTCTTGGCACAATTTCCATGGAATTCCACCCCTTTTATCCCCAATTTCCATGGAATTCCACCCTTTTATCCACAATTTCCATGGAATTCCACCCCTTTTATCCACAATTTCCATGGAATTCCACCCTTTCATCCACATTCATTCCTTGCTGCACTGGTTAGGGGTTGGGTTTAGGGTTAGGTTAGGGTTAGGGTTAGGGTTAGGGTTAGGTTAGGGTTAGGGTTAGGGTTAGGTTAGGGATAGGGTTAGGGTTAGGGTTAGGGTTAGGGTTAGGTTAGGGTTAGGTTAGGGTTAGGTTAGGGATAGGGTTAGGGTTAGGGTTAGGGTTAGGGTTAGGGTAAGCTCTGCAAAACAGAGGCTAACACAGACTTTGTCCTATTAGAATTCAGATGAAAATGGGCTTCAACTTGGCATAATTCTTGGCACAATTTCCATGGAATTCCACCCCTTTTATCCCCAATTTCCATGGAATTCCACCCTTTTATCCACAATTTCCATGGAATTCCACCCCTTTTATCCCCAATTTCCATGGAATTCCACCCCTTTTATCCACAATTTCCATGGAATTCCACTCTTTCATCCACATTCATTCCTTGCTGCACTGGTTAGGGGTTGGGTTTAGGGTTAGGGTTAGGGTTAGGGTTAGGGTTAGGGTTAGGGTTAGGGTTAGGTTAGGGTTAGGGTTAGGGTTAGGTTAGGGATAGGGTTAGGGTTAGGGTTAGGGTTAGGGTTAGGGTTAGGGTTAGGGTAAGCTCTGCAAAACAGAGGCTAACACAGACTTTTTCCTATTAGAATTCAGATGAAAATGGGCTTCAACTTGGCATAATTCTTGGCACAATTTCCATGGAATTCCACCCCTTTTATCCCCAATTTCCATGGAATTCCACCCTTTTATCCACAATTTCCATGGAATTCCACCCCTT
>NW_027428367.1:22500-30000 GCF_047830755.1 Zonotrichia albicollis | reverse complement strand
CTTCAACTTGGCATAATTCTTGGCACAATTTCCATGGAATTCCACCCCTTTTATCCCCAATTTCCATGGAATTCCACCCTTTTATCCACAATTTCCATGGAATTCCACCCCTTTTATCCCCAATTTCCATGGAATTCCACCCCTTTTATCCACAATTTCCATGGAATTCCACCCTTTCATCCACATTCATTCCTTGCTGCACTGGTTAGGGGTTGGGTTTAGGGTTAGGGTTAGGGTTAGGGTTAGGGTTAGGGTTAGGTTAGGGTTAGGGTTAGGGTTAGGGTTAGGGTTAGGGTTAGGGTTAGGGTTAGGGTTAGGGTTAGGGTTAGGGTTAGGGTTACGGTTACGGTTAGGGTTACGGTTAGGGTTACGGTTAGGGTTACGGTTAGGGTTACGGTTAGGGTTAGGGTAAGCTCTGCAAAACAGAGGCTAACACAGACTTTGTCCTATTAGAATTCAGATTAAAATGGGCTTCAACTTGGCATAATTCTTGGCACAATTTCCATGGAATTCCACCCCTTTTATCCCCAATTTCCATGGAATTCCACCCTTTTATCCACAATTTCCATGGAATTCCACCCCTTTTATCCACAATTTCCATGGAATTCCACCCTTTCATCCACATTCATTCCTTGCTGCACTGGTTAGGGGTTGGGTTTAGGGTTAGGGTTAGGGTTAGGGTTAGGGTTAGGGTTAGGTTAGGGTTAGGGTTAGGGTTAGGTTAGGGATAGGGTTAGGGTTAGGGTTAGGGTTAGGGTTAGGTTAGGGTTAGGGTTAGGGTTAGGTTAGGGATAGGGTTAGGGTTAGGGTTAGGGTTAGGGTTAGGGTAAGCTCTGCAAAACAGAGGCTAACACAGACTTTGTCCTATTAGAATTCAGATGAAAATGGGCTTCAACTTGGCATAATTCTTGGCACAATTTCCATGGAATTCCACCCCTTTTATCCCCAATTTCCATGGAATTCCACCCTTTTATCCACAATTTCCATGGAATTCCACCCCTTTTATCCCCAATTTCCATGGAATTCCACCCCTTTTATCCACAATTTCCATGGAATTCCACCCTTTCATCCACATTCATTCCTTGCTGCACTGGTTAGGGGTTGGGTTTAGGGTTAGGGTTAGGGTTAGGGTTAGGGTTAGGGTTAGGGTTAGGGTTAGGTTAGGGTTAGGGTTAGGGTTAGGTTAGGGATAGGGTTAGGGTTAGGGTTAGGGTTAGGGTTAGGGTTAGGGTTAGGGTAAGCTCTGCAAAACAGAGGCTAACACAGACTTTTTCCTATTAGAATTCAGATGAAAATGGGCTTCAACTTGGCATAATTCTTGGCACAATTTCCATGGAATTCCACCCCTTTTATCCCCAATTTCCATGGAATTCCACCCTTTTATCCACAATTTCCATGGAATTCCACCCCTTTTATCCCCAATTTCCATTGAATTCCACCCCTTTTATCCACAATTTCCATGGAATTCCACCCTTTCATCCACATTCATTCCTTGCTGCACTGGTTAGGGGTTGGGTTTAGGGTTAGGGTTAGGGTTAGGGTTAGGGTTAGGGTTAGGTTAGGGTTAGGGTTAGGGTTAGGTTAGGGTTAGGGTTAGGGTTAGGGTTAGGGTTAGGGTTAGGGTTAGGGTTAGGGTTAGGGTTAGGGTTACGGTTACGGTTAGGGTTACGGTTAGGGTTACGGTTAGGGTTACGGTTAGGGTTACGGTTAGGGTTAGGGTAAGCTTTGCAAAACAGAGGCTAACACAGACTTTGTCCTATTAGAATTCAGATTAAAATGGGCTTCAACTTGGCATAATTCTTGGCACAATTTCCATGGAATTCCACCCCTTTTATCCCCAATTTCCATGGAATTCCACCCTTTTATCCACAATTTCCATGGAATTCCACCCCTTTTATCCCCAATTTCCATGGAATTCCACCCCTTTTATCCACAATTTCCATGGAATTCCACCCTTTCATCCACATTCATTCCTTGCTGCACTGGTTAGGGGTTGGGTTTAGGGTTAGGGTTAGGGTTAGGGTTAGGGTTAGGGTTAGGGTTAGGGTTAGGTTAGGGTTAGGGTTAGGGTTAGGTTAGGGATAGGGTTAGGGTTAGGGTTAGGGTTAGGGTTAGGGTTAGGGTTAGGGTTAGGGTTAGGGTAAGCTCTGCAAAACAGAGGCTAACACAGACTTTTTCCTATTAGAATTCAGATGAAAATGGGCTTCAACTTGGCATAATTCTTGGCACAATTTCCATGGAATTCCACCCCTTTTATCCCCAATTTCCATGGAATTCCACCCTTTTATCCACAATTTCCATGGAATTCCACCCCTTTTATCCCCAATTTCCATGGAATTCCACCCCTTTTATCCACAATTTCCATGGAATTCCACCCTTTCATCCACATTCATTCCTTGCTGCACTGGTTAGGGGTTGGGTTTAGGGTTAGGGTTAGGGTTAGGGTTAGGGTTAGGGTTAGGTTAGGGTTAGGGTTAGGGTTAGGTTAGGGTTAGGGTTAGGGTTAGGGTTAGGGTTAGGGTTAGGGTTAGGGTTAGGGTTAGGGTTAGGGTTACGGTTACGGTTAGGGTTACGGTTAGGGTTACGGTTAGGGTTACGGTTAGGGTTACGGTTAGGGTTAGGGTAAGCTCTGCAAAACAGAGGCTAACACAGACTTTGTCCTATTAGAATTCAGATTAAAATGGGCTTCAACTTGGCATAATTCTTGGCACAATTTCCATGGAATTCCACCCCTTTTATCCCCAATTTCCATGGAATTCCACCCTTTTATCCACAATTTCCATGGAATTCCACCCCTTTTATCCACAATTTCCATGGAATTCCACCCTTTCATCCACATTCATTCCTTGCTGCACTGGTTAGGGGTTGGGTTTAGGGTTAGGGTTAGGGTTAGGGTTAGGGTTAGGGTTAGGTTAGGGTTAGGGTTAGGGTTAGGTTAGGGATAGGGTTAGGGTTAGGGTTAGGGTTAGGTTAGGGTTAGGGTTAGGGTTAGGTTAGGGTTAGGGTTAGGGTTAGGATTAGGGTTAGGGTTAGGGTTAGGGTTAGGGTTAGGGTTACGGTTAGGGTTAGGGTAAGCTCTGCAAAACAGAGGCTAACACAGACTTTGTCCTATTAGAATTCAGATGAAAATGGGCTTCAACTTGGCATAATTCTTGGCACAATTTCCATGGAATTCCACCCCTTTTATCCCCAATTTCCATGGAATTCACCCTTTTATCCACAATTTCCATGGAATTCCACCCCTTTTATCCCCAATTTCCATGGAATTCCACCCCTTTTATCCACAATTTCCATGGAATTCCACCCTTTCATCCACATTCATTCCTTGCTGCACTGGTTAGGGGTTGGGTTTAGGGTTAGGGTTAGGGTTAGGGTTAGGGTTAGGGTTAGGGTTAGGGTTAGGTTAGGGTTAGGGTTAGGGTTAGGTTAGGGATAGGGTTAGGGTTAGGGTTAGGGTTAGGGTTAGGGTTAGGGTTAGGGTTAGGGTAAGCTCTGCAAAACAGAGGCTAACACAGACTTTGTCCTATTAGAATTCAGATGAAAATGGGCTTCAACTTGGCATAATTCTTGGCACAATTTCCATGGAATTCCACCCCTTTTATCCCCAATTTCCATGGAATTCCACCCTTTTATCCACAATTTCCATGGAATTCCACCCCTTTTATCCACAATTTCCATGGAATTCCACCCTTTCATCCACATTCATTCCTTGCTGCACTGGTTAGGGGTTGGGTTTAGGGTTAGGGTTAGGGTTAGGGTTAGGGTTAGGGTTAGGTTAGGGTTAGGGTTAGGGTTAGGTTAGGGATAGGGTTAGGGTTAGGGTTAGGGTTAGGGTTAGGTTAGGGTTAGGGTTAGGGTTAGGTTAGGGATAGGGTTAGGGTTAGGTTAGGGTTAGGTTAGGGTTATGGTTAGGGTTAGGGTTAGGGTAAGCTCTGCAAAACAGAGGCTAACACAGACTTTGTCCTATTAGAATTCAGATGAAAATGGGCTTCAACTTGGCATAATTCTTGGCACAATTTCCATGGAATTCCACCCCTTTTATCCCCAATTTCCATGGAATTCACCCTTTTATCCACAATTTCCATGGAATTCCACCCCTTTTTCCCCAATTTCCATGGAATTCCACCCCTTTTATCCACAATTTCCATGGAATTCCACCCTTTCATCCACATTCATTCCTTGCTGCACTGGTTAGGGGTTGGGTTTAGGGTTAGGGTTAGGGTTAGGGGTTAGGGGTTAGGGTTAGGGTTAGGGTTAGGTTAGGGTTAGGGTTAGGGTTAGGTTAGGGTTAGGGTTAGGGTTAGGGTTAGGGTTAGGGTTAGGGTTAGGGTAAGCTCTGCAAAACAGAGTCTAACACAGACTTTGTCCTATTAGAATTCAGATGAAAATGGGCTTCAACTTGGCATAATTCTTGGCACAATTTCCATGGAATTCCACCCCTTTTATCCCCAATTTCCATGGAATTCCACCCTTTTATCCACAATTTCCATGGAATTCCACCCCTTTTATCCCCAATTTCCATGGAATTCCACCCCTTTTATCCACAATTTCCATGGAATTCCACCCTTTCATCCACATTCATTCCTTGCTGCACTGGTTAGGGGTTGGGTTTAGGGTTAGGGTTAGAGTTAGGGTTAGGGTTAGGGTTAGGGTTAGGTTAGGGTTAGGGTTAGGGTTAGGTTAGGGATAGGGTTAGGGTTAGGGTTAGGGTTAGGTTAGGGTTAGGGTTAGGGTTAGGTTAGGGATAGGGTTAGGGTTAGGGTTAGGGTTAGGGTTAGGGTTAGGGTTAGGGTTAGGTTAGGGTTAGGGTTAGGGTTAGGTTAGGGATAGGGTTAGGGTTAGGGTTAGGGTTAGGGTTAGGGTTAGGGTTAGGGTTAGGGTTAGGGTAAGCTCTGCAAAACAGAGGCTAACACAGACTTTGTCCTATTAGAATTCAGATGAAAATGGGCTTCAACTTGGCATAATTCTTGGCACAATTTCCATGGAATTCCACCCCTTTTATCCCCAATTTCCATGGAATTCAACCCTTTTATCCACAATTTCCATGGAATTCCACCCCTTTTATCCACAATTTCCATGGAATTCCACCCCTTTTATCCACAATTTCCATGGAATTCCACCCTTTCATCCACATTCATTCCTTGCTGCACTGGTTAGGGGTTGGGTTTAGGGTTAGGGTTAGGGTTAGGGTTAGGGTTAGGGTTAGGGTTAGGGTTAGGTTAGGGTTAGGGTTAGGGTTAGGTTAGGGATAGGGTTAGGGTTAGGGTTAGGGTTAGGGTTAGGGTAAGCTCTGCAAAACAGAGTCTAACACAGACTTTGTCCTATTAGAATTCAGATGAAAATGGGCTTCAACTTGGCATAATTCTTGGCACAATTTCCATGGAATTCCACCCCTTTTATCCCCAATTTCCATGGAATTCCACCCCTTTTATCCCCAATTTCCATGGAATTCCACCCCTTTTATCCACAATTTCCATGGAATTCCACCCTTTCATCCACATTCATTCCTTGCTGCACTGGTTAGGGGTTGGGTTTAGGGTTAGGGTTAGGGTTAGGGTTAGGGTTAGGGTTAGGGTTAGGGTTAGGGTTAGGTTAGGGTTAGGGTTAGGTTAGGGATAGGGTTAGGGTTAGGGTTAGGGTTAGGTTAGGGTTAGGGTTAGGTTTAGGTTAGGGAGGTTAGGGTTAGGGTTAGGGTTAGGGTTAGGGTTAGGGTTAGGGTTAGGGTTAGGGTTAGGGTTAGGGTTAGGTTAGGGATAGGGTTAGGGTTAGGGTTAGGGTTAGGGTTAGGGTTAGGGTTAGGTTAGGGTTAGGGGTAAGGGTTAGGTTAGGGATAGGGTTAGGGTTAGGGTTAGGGTTAGGTTAGGGTTAGGGTTAGTGTTAGGTTAGGGTTAGGGTTAGGGTTAGGGTTAGGGTTAGGGTTAGGGTTAGGGTTAGGGTTAGGGTTAGGTTAGGGATAGGGTTAGGGTTAGGGTTAGGGTTAGGGTTAGGGTTAGGGTTAGGGTTAGGGTTAGGGTTAGGGTAAGCTCTGCAAAACAGAGGCTAACACAGACTTTGTCCTATTAGAATTCAGATGAAAATGGGCTTCAACTTGGCATAATTCTTGGCACAATTTCCATGGAATTCCACCCCTTTTATCCCCAATTTCCATGGAATTCCACCTTTTATCCACAATTTCCATGGAATTCCACCCCTTTTATCCACAATTTCCATGGAATTCCACCCTTTCATCCACATTCATTCCTTGCTGCACTGGTTAGGGGTTGGGTTTAGGGTTAGGGTTAGGGTTAGGTTAGGGTTAGGGTTAGGTTAGGGTTAGGGTTAGGGTTAGGTTAGGGATAGGGTTAGGGTTAGGGTTAGGGTTAGGGTTAGGTTAGGGTTAGGGTTAGGGTTAGGTTAGGGATAGGGTTAGGGTTAGGGTTAGGGTTAGGGTTAGGGTTAGGGTTAGGGTTAGGGTTAGGGTAAGCTCTGCAAAACAGAGGCTAACACAGACTTTGTCCTATTAGAATTCAGATGAAAATGGGCTTCAACTTGGCATAATTCTTGGCACAATTTCCATGGAATTCCACCCCTTTTATCCCCAATTTCCATGGAATTCCACCTTTTATCCACAATTTCCATGGAATTCCACCCCTTTTTCCCCAATTTCCATGGAATTCCACCCCTTTTATCCACAATTTCCATGGAATTCCACCCTTTCATCCACATTCATTCCTTGCTGCACTGGTTAGGGGTTGGGTTTAGGGTTAGGGTTAGGGTTAGGGTTAGGGTTAGGGTTAGGGTTAGGTTAGGGTTAGGTTAGGGTTAGGGTTAGGGTTAGGTTAGGGTTAGGGTTAGGGTTAGGGTTAGGGTTAGGGTTAGGGTAAGCTCTGCAAAACAGAGTCTAACACAGACTTTGTCCTATTAGAATTCAGATGAAAATGGGCTTCAACTTGGCATAATTCTTGGCACAATTTCCATGGAATTCCACCCCTTTTATCCCCAATTTCCATGGAATTCCACCCTTTTATCCACAATTTCCATGGAATTCCACCCCTTTTATCCCAATTTCCATGGAATTCCACCCCTTTTATCCACAATTTCCATGGAATTCCACCCTTTCATCCACATTCATTCCTTGCTGCACTGGTTAGGGGTTGGGTTTAGGGTTAGGGTTAGGGTTAGGGTTAGGGTTAGGGTTAGGGTTAGGTTAGGGTTAGGGTTAGGGTTAGGTTAGGGATAGGGTTAGGGTTAGGGTTAGGGTTAGGTTAGGGTTAGGGTTAGGGTTAGGTTAGGGATAGGGTTAGGGTTAGGGTTAGGGTTAGGGTTAGGGTTAGGGTTAGGGTTAGGGTAAGCTCTGCAAAACAGAGGCTAACACAGACTTTGTCCTATTAGAATTCAGATGAAAATGGGCTTCAACTTGGCATAATTCTTGGCACAATTTCCATGGAATTCCACCCCTTTTATCCCCAATTTCCATGGAATTCAACCCTTTTATCCACAATTTCCATGGAATTCCACCCC